>NC_043994.1:14886412-15113912 GCF_902150065.1 Myripristis murdjan | reverse complement strand
CAATCAGAATCTGCTGAACTTGTTGGATGTCACTCAAGGCTGCCAGAATGGCCATGCATAGCAAAGGACAATTACTGCCATGGGTATGTGAAGGGGGCTAGAGTGTTTGTGCCAGGACGTTCTCTGAAGTCAAATAAGCCATTATCAGTCTGTCAAGCCAGGTCTCATTTGAGGTCTCTTAATAACAGTTAGGCAGTTTGGTGAAGTCTCTCAGAATGCCCCGGTAATAGCTTTTTACAATGGCTGTGGAGAAATTAGACAGAGAACTGAAGTGATAAAGTAATGTTGCAACAGGACTATGAATTGTTCCAGTTCTAGGCCACTTTCTTGTATGCACAATTGTTAAATTTAAAAACAGGAGAGAGAGAGAGAGAGAGAGAGAGAGAGAGAGAGAGAGAGAGAGAGAGAGAGAGAGAGAGAGAGAGAGAGAAAGAAAGTCAAAATGTGTTAAATAATTTGTCACTGCATCACTTTGATTTGTTTGGATTTCTTGGGGTTTTAAAATTGGCTACTATAGATATACAGTATTCGCATGGTATAGTGCCTCTAGCAAGGGAAGGGAAGGCCTGGCTGTTCATTTGATACTTTACCTTGACCCCTGAAGTGTGTCGCTAGCACCCTGAGGGCTTGGGCTGGCCAAACCTTTCTCAGTCCCCCTTGGGAATGATAATCTCAACGTGGGCGTTTACCACGGACACCAGACACAACACCATTAGCCACAGCTCCGCTGCTGCTCATTAGGACCCCCGATCGATATAGGCGGCCACAGAAATCGTCAGTGCTGCGGAACCAGCTATCACTCTTCAGAGTTATTATTGTAAACAGCACTGGCCAAGATTTAGGGCAGTACCCCACTTTCTCTGTGTCTATTAGAGATAGAGGGTTGGGAGGGCGATAAGTGAATGACTGAGGTCCCCCTTCTAAGGACATTATATTGTTTCACTTTATGTTCTGAAACTTCGTGCTGCCTGGAGTTGGAGCCTTGCAATAAAATTAGAAGCAGTCAAGAAGCATTATACTCTGCTCTGTTCTCTGGGGTTTGGTATTATGACATGGTTGGAGCAGAAAAACACTGACACAGAGGAAGTTCAGTCATTACTGAGAGGATATTTGAGTGTTGATGTCTCCCATATTGAGTGTCAAGAACGAATGAGTAAGTTTAAGCAGGACCACGAAATTTGCTGAGTTTGCAAAGCACCTCTATAAATGACAACATGATGTGGACTGGAAAAAGTGTATAAATATATTGGGTGAGAATGAGAGTGACTGAATACAGAATGACCACACTTATTTTTTTTTATTATTTTTTTAAATGTTTCAGTACACCGTGGACCGAGATAATTTAATTATTTCGCAATTCTCTCTCTTTGAAACGTGAGTTCTAGAGACATTAGTCAGAGGAAATTGTAGATAAAAAAGACAAAAAAGGATAGTCCATTGGTTTCTGGCAGAGAGGAGAATAATATTGAGGCAAAATTGTGAAAATAAGAAAAAGGGGAGATGTATTGATTTTTGGTGGAGCCAGGGAAAGAAAAGAGAGGGAATAAAGAAGTGCTCTTTGGCCGATGTGTCCAAATGATGTCTCAGGGGAGGTTCTTAATGGTAGGGGGAGGGGTGGAGGGGGGTTAAGGGGGTGAGGTGGGGGTGACGGGGGCAGGTGCCTACCCTGACTAAGGCATGGAACTGCCCTTAGGCTAGGGCTAATGGTATTGGCTGAGCTTACTTTAAGCAGCTCTTTCCTAATGGCCAACTATGAGTGTGCCACAGGATAGACAGGTATTGATTGGTTCAAATGCTCTTGAGTTGACAAGAACTGAAAGTCCCTCAAGCATATACAATCTCGCAGCAAATTATGTCACATGGAAAGGTGATTAAAAACAGAAGCTTGGGGCAGACACACTCATTAAAAGTGTATATGATATTTTTCTCGTCCTTGTATCGTTCTTTCTTCTTTGTGTTTCGCCCTCTTTCTGTCTGTGCCTTTGTCTCTCTGTTGTTTGTATGTTTTTTTTTTTTTTTCAGAGTGAGAAATGTCTATTATACATTGTGAAATTCCATCAGCAGCAGCAGTCTTAAAACCTTATTTTCCATAATAGAGATTCAGTGCATTGACAATTGAACCTCTCTTGCATCAGTCAAAGTGTTGCGCACAGTTATGCACTTTATCAGTGCTGTGGAATTGTCATTTGAATGGAGTCAAATGGCTTGACATTTTTCTGAATATGAATACAGGTGTGATGGTTATATTCTCCTTTGAAAAAAGGTGCAGCATACAGGTATAGTATACAGAGAACAATGCCATATATTTGCTTTGTTGTCATGCCCCCCTTCCTCATACACGCATACAAAAAATGCTGTGTACAAGATTTTCTCTTATTCACAAGGGGCGCTTTCTAGACTGCTTGAGGCATCTGCTTTGATTGCATAATTCCCAAGAGACGAACAACACAAAACAAAAATACTGACTGAATTCAGACCTATAATATACCGAACAAATAACATACCAGCTCCACTCTTCAAAACCATAGTTCTCTAAAGAAAAGGAATTGGAGAGTAAATTCAAAGTTGAAAGCTTAGCTCTTTTACAAAGTATGGGGGGATGAGGCTGAAAGATGAAACAAACTTTGTTACTGGCCTAAAACGTATAGCATTACCAAAACAAATAGACCATAGTATGAGAGCGTAAGTACACTTTAAACCTAAGTGAGACATATCAGAGTCACCATAAACCATTTTTAAGGCAAATATACTGTAGACATTTCAGGAATGGCTGGCGAAGAAATGCTGTATTATGCAGAGGTGATACAACAGGTCTCCCACGTCATCTGGTGCTTTGCCAAGTGTAGCATGACAGTTCCAAGCAAAGTAAACAGTGTTGAACAAATGAAAGTTAAATGAAATGACGAGTCCTTTTTCCTCAGGAAAACTAAAAAAAGAGAGATTTTCTGCATCCAAATGATACGGCTGCACTCAAAGCTCACAGTTTTCTTCTCTTTCGATTAAATGCTCTTTCTCTGGCTGTTTGTGCTTTACAGTGGAGTGTGCTACATCGCTACTTTCTTCTCTACAGGGGCCCCTGGGCTCCCCAAGCAATAGGAGTAAATTAGAGTGCACCTGTTCCAGCTCCAAGATAAGCCATCTCCAGAGGATTTCCTCTGAGTAAAATGAAGTGAGTGAAGAATAAACAGAATATCACAGCATTACTCCGCCAAGGTGAAGTTGCTGCTGCTCTGGGGACACGGTTCGTTTTGCACAACACCCAGCAAAATATCCTCTATAAACCTCTGGATGTAAGACTGTAGGAATGGTCTCTGCTCACAGCGGAGAGAATAGGCGCTGCACTTTGTGTTCCAAGCAAGGCAGCGAGTCTGCTTCTCAACTGTATCTACTCACAACCTTGAGTTGAAATGCTGTTATTTGTGGTTTGGGTATTGTGGTTTGTTTCCAGCATGTTTTGACTCTGTGTCAACACATCTGCGATAGTCAAACATCAAACCACATACTTCCCTTTTTCCATTCCTGTACCACTGCCAAATATTTCTGAAAGTACCTAATTAAGTCAACTAAGGAAATTGTCTGTACGTCTCTCCTTTCTTCCCGGCTTAGCCACATGAGTTACTCCTTGTATGTTTCTTGGAGGAAATAAAAGATATAACCCCGGTGTGATGCCCAAAGACCACTGACCGTAGATGTCTAGTATGCAAAACTCACTCAGTTGGTTTACACATAAAAGGCATGGATAATTAGAGGAAAAATGTAATTCATCATACGTTTGATAATCAGTCTGATTTGGTCTCCTATCTGCACCAGAGCATTCAAATAACCCCCCTACTATTAGCACCCCACTCTCCCTCACACCAGTTGTCTGTTTTACCCTCTCTTTGTTCCCCTACAACACATTATCATTATTGTAGCTAATTGCATGGTTTGCCTTGAAGTCGTGCTGGAGACTCGTCATCTGGGGTTGAAACGTGGACAGGGATCCAGTCTTCTCCACAGCTTGCCTTACACTGCTAATTGCCATTACCACAGGATAAGGCATGCTCCTTGCTGTGGCCAGCCGGACCAGGCTGAAACAGGCATGGGGTGGGATGGGTGGGGGAGTGGGCTGGGTGGTGGGGGGATGCTATCGCAAGGGTGGTAGCAATGGGAAGGAGAGCTAAGGGTAGCATAACTGAGGTGGGATGGGTAGACCAGATTGGGGAGGGAAAGGACTGTGGTTGGGGGTAAGCGTAGGGGATGGAACCGGTGTTAGATGTAGGTCAGGGGGAGTGGAGTACCCTAAAGATTACAGTCGGTTAGTGCGACCCCTCTCTGACAGGATCTGAGCCCTTACTCCCAGCAGAGGTGGACCCTGGCATTCTGGGAACCCAGCTGTTAGTAAGGCTAATAAAACCCGGCCAGAAAGTTTCCAGCATGCAGCAATCCAGAGACACTGTCCTGCCACAAGTCCAAAGGCAGGGTCTTAGCCAATGTGGTCCAAAAAGACTCAGTCTTCACAGTTAAAGATTGTTAATAATAGAGTATGGCAACAGTAAAAACAGGGAAAACATGCGTCCTATAGTCCCCACTCTTCGTTTTCCACACTATCCCGATAACCACATTTATACCAACGTATCTATTTTATTATCTTTGTTTATTAAAGAAGTGTAATGTGTGTGATGAGTTCATCTAACTCTAAAACTTTAAGGTTTGTGTGAACTCTGATAGTTTCTTAACTCAGATGGGAACGTTAGTTTTACACCACAGTATCAACTTTCAACTTCAAAATGAGTCACAGCTCCCCAATGGGGTTTTAGAAAAGGAAATGGAATCACAGACATAACTAGTGACAAAGCCTCCATCACCTCATATAAGATCTCATTCCATCTGTGAGAACTTTGGGTCTACCCTAGAAAAATAATAAATATCCTCCTCTCATAGCTGGTGTTCGTTTTGTTCAAAAGGTGGTTTCAAGACCAAACAAAGGAAATGGTATCATTAATGATATATATTATGAACTAGGGCCTCTAAGAACAGTTTCCTACAAGTGCATGGATAGGGGTTGATCTCTTTCCTAACAAAGGATCTCTAAAATATGAAGTGAAAAGCTACCCAAGATGAAGCTGGTAAAGAAACAAGCGAGGAAGAGCCTATTTCCACAACACAAACAGATTTCCTGGCCTTTAGCAGTCTCTTACTGGGATACTTTGAGACATATCCATCAAAACACAGCTGTATTCATTCATATTTCATACCTCCTCCTTCTCCCAGTGCTTTAACACTGTTCTTTGATCAAAGGAGAGAAGTCGGATCACAACAGGAAGGTTCCCTGCCAGCCAAGAAGGAGAAGGAAGGCCAAATCTACTACTGTACATGCTACCGTATGGCTTGCTGTACTTCCAGTTAACTTGGGGGGGTGCGGCATGGGGGGTGATCAGTCTTGCAAATGCAAAATTAAAAATATTTGAAGAATTTGTGACTTTAAAAATTTCAACAGATTAAGTTTTTTTTTTTTTTTTTGTGAGTCCTCCACATTCTACACTGAGCCTGATTCCAGGCAGCGCGTAGCTCCGCCACAAAACTGTACAACGTACTTTTGAAATAAACCCAAATTCCATCAATCAGCATGCAGCGACATTAACAATTTCTGCCGCGTTAGAGATGATTGATTGAAGTCTTTGTTAGATTTAGAGGAATACAGTATCTGCAACTTAAGTGATGGAATTGTTGGGAGACCTACAGTCAGGCACAGATTCAGATCAGACAGCTCAAGAGTGTCACCATGTGGAGAAACGTGGATATGACAAAACAGCAACCTCTAACTGGCTCACCACCAGCACTGTGAGCAAATAATTTACCTTGGAACTGAGTTTGACAAAAACACTTATGTTTTACTGTAATTTCATGTAGGATGTCTTCACAAATTATTTATATATTTCTCCAAGTAAATTTTATGTGTCAGTGCTTTACATTATGCCTTCTGCCAAACATCTCTTATTTCCCTCTTTTCCCTCACCTCCACCATGTCAATTCCAAGAGATACTACTTCCAAAGACCCCCTTCAGTAGGGTTCTGGGAAAAAAAAGTGTTTGAAGACCTCCCTGACATTTAGACTCTCTCTGAAGATGACTTTGCCTTCTACTATAGCCTGCGGGAACATAGTAAGACCCACACTAAACTTCAATTGATATTCAGGCCCAGATTCCTCTAGGGGAAATTATCATTCTGTTCATAATAAGAGCCACAACAACCACCTGGAAAATGACTTCATTATACACTCCGCTTCAATAAAAGTTTCCTATGACCCATCGGAAACACACACATGGTGCACAGAGCATAATCGTGATGAAATGAAAACTATATTATGCATATGATAGAATACTTATTTGATGGTTAGCTCTGCTAGGATGCACATCTGCTTGGATGTGCTTGATTGGCAGGTGTGTTAATGCAATGCTGCAGCCTTGGATGGAGGTGCTCTGAGACCCCCTTTTTCCTGAAGCCATTATCCAAATATGTTCTGTTTTTCAAACAAATGAATGGCACAAAAATCAAAGTATCAAAAATGTATTGCCCTTCATAATGGAATTCCCTCAGAGCAAGGACATGTAACAATGGGCCATTCCCAGCTTCCTGTCCTTTCCCTCTCTATATGCCAATGGACGTGACCTCCAAAGCTTTAACAATGGGACGACCAAAAACACAAGCAGTTGGCTTCTCGCCACAGCTACGAAGCGCAATAAGGTTGCTTTCATCTCTGTCGTTATATTTAAGGATGACATCCTAGCCTGTCGGCCCCTACTATTGTCTTCACCGTGATTATTTTCTACCGTTGTTTAGCCCCAGTTGTGGCTCTTTGATGAAAAGGTCGCCACTCAATTGGAAAACAGTCATTAAAATGCGGTGGGTACTATTCACCAGTGTGCATGGGGGAACCAACTCAACTGAGCTGGTTAATCAAAAGTTAATTATATAATTTTCATGCAGATGAGGGAAACATTCAAATGAATCCCAACTCTACAATCATTACAAAAAATAAATAAAGAAATAATTCTAAAATGCTATAAAATGTTCAGGGACCAAGAGGCTGTAAACAATATGAAGTTTAATTTGAGGTAAACAAAGTGAATATCCACCAGGGGGTCTGGGAAGGAGAAAGTGAGGTTAAATCAAATTTGGAAACATAGATACCAGCAGGTTTTGTTGTCTTGATATACGTGCAATTAGGCAGGTCCTTGATGAGGACACTGGGAAAAAGAAAGTTGGGTCTCACAGCAAATACTTGGGGATTATTTAAAGGGAATTTATGAGATTTGGTGTATTATCTGTAAAAAAAAAAAAATAATTATTTCAAGCAGTACACCAAATTGAATTAAAACTATATTTTAGGAAACATTATAAAATCAGCATTATCAATGTTTTATGAGGATTTTGCCAAATTATTGCAAACTTGAGAAAGATAAGTATAAACTCAAATAAATTCCATTAAGTCTCATGGTGAGCTGCAGAGTAAACTGACCCATACGCAATTTTTTCTTCACTAACTTTGTCAAAAGAAGGTAAAGTAGGATACAGTACTTTTCAAAAAATTCCTAAGTCTTTCTTCATCAAAGGAAATGATTGTGTTATGCAAATTACAACCATGAATATTAAACCAACGATGTGAAGTATCACAAATGAAGAACCATTGTTCTGGAAGTGCAATGGAATGTGGTTTAATTTCTCTCTAATTCTATGTGCTTTTATAATGTTCACCTTTTCCCAGTTGTGCCAGCGGGTTTGGGTTCATTGGCGTGCATTACAACCACGCTCTAACAATGCAGGGCCTCCCCGGTGTCAGCACAGTTCATGAATCCTAGCCCCTTATGCACCAGGCGATTAGTATGGTTCTCTGTCTGTGGGGCTTTGCCAGAAAATGAGTTCTCTTTAAAACATATGCCCCCTGCTGATTCCTTTCCTTTCCTGATATGAAATTCCAATTTTTATAATGAACACCAATTTCCTGTATAGAGAGGGGGGTGAAAAAAAGTTTTACACTTTTGTCTGTTTTGGGTGTCTGCAGTTATCCCAAATTAGCAAAAAACTGCCCTGGACATCCACAAAAAAAGCTATAAAATATTCAGATTAGTGTCTTTCATTTATGGACTAATGGCTCAAGTGCAGGTACAAATATCATCTAGTGTAGTTTCTTCATCAAGTATGCACATGACTGGCATGACAGTAAATGGAATTACCAAAACTGTAACAAATTTAATTAAGTCATTGATTTCTAATAAATTGGCTTAATCACCAGCTGTTGTCATGCTAAGATTGTTGTATCACAAGTTTGCCATGCTTGTCGGTCGTGGCTGCATTACAAAGGCAATTTACCTTATTAAAAAAAAAAAAAAAAAAAAAAAAAAAAAAAAATAGAGAAATAACATTACATATTAGCTGAACCTACAAATTAAACCTATTTTCTGAACAGAGCAGATTCAACACAACCTTTGATTAGTTGACCACGATTCAAAACCTTTATTACAATTTTACATGGATAGAAATGTGACATATACCGTATAATTAGACACGAGTGTGATAAATGTGATGTTATTTCGAAGTCAGCATGCTGCACCTTGATGATCCATCATTGCTGCTGCTGATCATGTAAATAGCAGCTTTTCCCCACTTTAGCTCTTCATTTATGAGGCAACGTTTTCTTTAGATTGAAATGATTGGAATCGTCATTAATCTGAGGAAATTAAAAAAAAAAAAAATAAAAAATGAAATCTTAGTTAACAGATTGATATGCGACTGTAAGAGTATTTTATGTAACAGCGTTAACATTTTCAATAATATATCATGGTAAACAAGTCAATTAGGGACTCATTTGCCGACGTGCAGGAGATAAAAGGAAGCTCACACATTCAGTCCATGTACAAAGAAAGAGGGGGGAAAAACAGTGGTTGAGTTTGCAGCTATATTGTCACTGCCCCTTTGGCACACGGTGGCACACGGTGCTATGGTGTACATTAATATTGCACAATTGAAGGAGACATCGGTGATAAATTATGTATAATAAGCACTTACTACATTGTATGGTCTAAGCCTCTCCTGGGTATGGGCACTCGCCTCTTCAGGAAGAGATACCACATCTCCTGTACCCATCATCTAAGAAAAGTACAAAACAATAAAACAGAGGAGATTGGACTAGTGCAGCATTCATCATGACATCAATAAACCCCACTGAAACCGAGGCTGATATATAATCCGAGCCTACAACATTCGCAATATTGTTATCCTTAGCAAAACAGCCTGAGTCAGGCTTCAGTGACCTATTTTATATAACTATTCCTGCTAAGTTTTGCTTTAAATCTCACAAGGCAACACATCTCCCGGAGCTGTATACACAGTACTGTCTCACTATGTGGCAGCCTACATGGCAAAACTCACTTACCCTTATCGTGGCCTCCAGCTCTCCCACACTTCTCTTTCCACCTGGAAGCCACCCATAGGACCAGTGCTGGGACAGGGTGACCTGCACCACCAACGCCAACAACAACACCTGCACCATCACTCTGCTGCTTGCCTCCATTTGGAGCTGGAGAGGAAGCCACATTTATAACAAAATATAATGATACCACGGTTTGCTCCCTCTCCTGCAGCCCCGTGGAGTTGCCTTGCCATATGTTAACGAGGATAACCTTGCAGAGAGGCGTCATCCATAAACACAATTTTAAACAAGTATAATTTTAACTTAAAGGAAACTTCACTGCGGGCTGACTCACCTGTGTGTTTGCTTGCTTAGCATATGGTGCTTCAGCCAGGGAGGCAATTTATAGGAGTTGTAAAGGGCTGTCGTCAGGGTTATAATCCGCTCTCTGCAGGTGTGACACATTTACTGACTAATGGGACACAAAATGCTACTAATGGACATGGCTAAGTGCTAAAATTGCCTACTGTATGCTTACATCACCACCAGGGCTCAAACAGCATGAAGTACAATATTTAACAGTTATGTAATCATGCAGTGTGTTCGTTTGGATTTCAGCAGATAAAACGACATTAAGATGAAATGAGACATTTTTTTTTTTTTACTCCATCTCTAGAATTTATTGCAATCAGCTTTGAGCAAACAAGTAGTTGAAGTCCATACAAATCCCAAATGCAAAAACAGCATTGAAACAAGATGCGTGTGCATTATAATGTTACGTCAGCTGCAAGGCCTCCCTGTCATATTCCCTATTTCTTATACTTTCATCATGGAACTTATTAAGTACTTATTACTGCACAATTATGTGTTTGAAAAGCTAGTTTTGAAACGAGGTCAATACTACAGCGAACAGCAGTGATGGTTAATGTCCAAAATAAGAATTTATGTACAATAAATTAACCAAAAATGAACAGCAATCCCTATACATATCAATTTGAAGAAATTATAATAATGGGGATGCACACATATGGTAGAAATGATATTTATCCAAGCGTAACACTTCCAAATTCAGCATTTTAACAAGAAGCAAACAGAAGCCTTGCAAAAATATATATGCATTTGATTCTTCAGAAATTCAGGAATTTCCTTATTTAAATATGAAACTAAAAATATAGTCCAATTATTTCAAAATGCATGCATATGTATGTTGACCAAGCATTGGTTCTTAATATAAATGCTTTTCAATGTCCCAAAACTGTTTGTCTTCTGAATGATCTGAGATCCCAGGGGATTTGGATGAACAAGGTTCATCTGTACCAATTATCAGCTCTTCTGTGAAATCCAGATTTTTCTGACAGTGTTTAATTTCACCACCGGTTACAAGCTCAACTGCAACAGTCTAATGCTGCGTTACAGCTATTGTCATTAGAGAGTATTTGAAAAGTGTCCTTACAAATAATGAAATGAGGATTCATATTACCAACATTCAGAAAACAAATATCCTTTACCTCTAACTTTAAAATAAAATAAGCATCTGGCTTATATCTATTAAAATTGTGTCACTTGGTGACAAGTTTTTTCATGATTAGAAGTGTCTTTCTAATCAAAATGGCACTGCTTTATGAAAACATGCATTTGTAAATTCAGTGTACAAAAAGTTGTCTAAAGCAGAAAGATATGATGCTAGACTGCAAAACAATTTGTAAAAAATGATGTGTAAAGATGAATATACTAATATATTATTGTTGCAGTGTGGGCTAATTGCATTTTACGGTGTCTGGCACCAATCCACTAAGTGATACTGCCAAAGGCAAAAAAGAAAGTTAGTGAAGTTGAATAAAACTGCAACAGGCAGCAGCTGTTAAGTTATTCACTGAACGCTAGACAGATGTGAGGTAATTTGCAGCGTCAAATGTAATGAAACATATCTTAAGTTTTTATCTTTTTTACTTGAGCTAAAAGTAGATCATAAATACTATTTCATACATGTCACACATCATTTTAACATAAGCATTACTTTAGTTTAACATACTACTTGCACTCCATAGCAATCAAAAATCATGTTAAGTAGGCAGCATAAAGTACAAGACCAATGTTTACCAAAGGCATTGTATAGTCATTAACAAAATAAAGCATAAATAGAGAAAATGCATGTACTATACAACACATAAATAACTATGATTTGCTATATGTATGAAGTGAGCAATACATACTGTATACATAATTTATATAGATAAAGTTGGAATACAATTTTTGATTTTTTCCCCTAAATAAACACTTTCCATTCACCTTCAGAGTGTTGGACTATGCAAGAAAACATAGCTATGCTTTTCACATATCCATGAGCCCACCTCCATATTTACTAAACTATTATTATTTGTATATTTTACATTGGAGCACTTGGAGATCACACTCACACAAGCATTCTTGAAAGAGACAGGCTCTCTTTGAGCAAAGGAGACGTACAGTGTTCAGTTATATTACAGTATGGTACAATGAATTTTAGATCTGTAATCGAGTGCAAAATGTAAAAAGAGCTTGCTTTAGAAAATAACATTCAGAAAAAATTGCATAAGTTAATTTGACAGGGCTATATGGTACAATATCTGACGGGTATTATTTAAAATTGGCGTAGTCTGAGAAAATGTCAACAAAATCTTGAACCACTCTGTAGCAGAAGTCATATTGCTCCTGGAAGGGAAAGCAGAGGAGGAATGTTATATGCACATGTATGAGCAGATTACCATGCTTTCAAACAGCGCAAACTTATTTGATAATGTCACAGTATTTGCTCCGCATGTTTGATGTAACCGTATTTTCTACCCACCACAGTCTGAACCATATGTGGTCTCTGCATGCGTAAACTCTTGACGGTCTGAAAAACGTCCAGGAGGCCTTCAGCTTTCACCCGCTCCAAAATGTTACTGAGGGCGATGAAGGTGCCAGTACGACCCGCACCGGCACTGAAACACCAAGGACAAAACTATCAGCGACTATACTACACAGAAAAAGATCAAAACAAATAAATACTTAAATAACAGAATTAACACAAGACTACATGAGGGCTAGGGATTTTTTTTCTGCAGAATTACAATTAAGATTTTGCACTATTTAGACAGAAACTGTGCCTAAAATTGAAGATGAGCTCTGTAAATGATGAGTCTCACCAAGAACAATTTAGTAATAAGTGTCCCACTAAGAGAACAAGGAAAATAATAAATAAACAATAATTCTCGCAACTTCTCTTTAAAAATGGGGCTGCATTGAAATGTCTGTGATCTTAGAGGCACATCCTTTTTTTCCCATTTAAATGAAAAAGTTAGCAGGAGAAAAGGTGACCTTTATGTAATAGTGCTAATAATCATCCTCACTTAAAGAGAAGCTAATCCAAACGCTAACACTAATCAGTTTGGAGGCTCAGTGTTTGACTGAGTCAATGTTTACAATGATGGTGGGATGGCGAGATAGAGAGAGAGAGAGTGAGAGAGAGATGTGCGATGTGGAAGAGTAGCGTAGAGAGACGTTGGGGATTGCAATGGGTTAGCCCCATTCCCAACAGGCAGAGAAAAAGCTTTAAAAAGCCCCTCTTAGACAAGTGGTGATGAAGGAATAGAAGAGAGTGATGACACCATTTCCTGTCGTTAGCTCATCTTATCAGATTAATCATAGTGGGAGTCGGAGGAGATTTCACTTTGAGAGGTTTTAATTGACTGTGAATCAGTGGATTGGATCAATCCCACAGGGGCGTGCTGCTTTAGAATCACTTCACCTGAAGCTAGGTTCTGATCAAAGCTTTCACAGCTAAGTCTTTATAAGGGATCACATAAGTGGTTTAGGCATAGAACACCGGGTCCACCGAGGCAAAAAGTAGAAATTATTGTAACAGACATATGGTGGAAAGAAAGCATTATTGGTTAAACTGAAATTTCTTCCAACACCATTTTGCGTTTGGGGTGATTCCAGTGATCCGGTATTGGAAAATGTATCATTCCAATAGAAGTGGAAATCATGTGAAGCCCTTACTTACGTTGACAAATAATTTGTGGTAAAAGCACAAGATATAGCATAGATAATTCTTATCCAAAGATACACATCAGTGTGTGGCTCCTCTTGGTTCCAGTGCTTGGTTCCTTACCTGCAGTGCACAATTATGGGATGATTTCCAGACTGTTGCTGCTGCCTCTGCACAGCAGCAATAATGTCAATCATCCCTCTTCCCTCGGCTGGTATTCCGATCTCAGGCCATCCGTGGAAGTGGAAGTGCCGAACGTGTTGTGACTGCTTTTCCTGACAAGATGGAGAATTACACTGTCATTTCCAAGCAGCTGAGTTCAGTATTTTGAAAATGGATGCATCTGATAATGCAATGACATTATGAAAAGTCATAAAGCTTAAACAGCATCACCTGTGAAGACGGCATAATGAAATATGGGAAGGCAAATATACAAATTCAATTTATTTTAATATGTCAAAGTGCTTTATGTCGAATATGAAATATTACGCACTGGTCTGTAGGTGAGCACCAAGTCTTTCAAAGTAAAGGTGTCACACTGTGTATCTCCAGTCAGCTCCAAAGTGTAATCTCCAAATGTTACACTGCCCTCTGATGGCCAGTACTGGAAACACTTTTCCTGGTGGGAAAGGTCAGATGAAAATAACATCACATTTAACTGTTGGATTTCTCATTTTTGTTTCATGTTTCCAACGCACATAATAATAATAATAAAGTAGAACATTTTAAAATACATTTAAAATGTGCATATGGTTTGATTTGTTTTCAAATATACCAAAAATTAACAAATAACAGAAAAAAATAAATTGTTCCAAGCAGTAACTCTGCTTTTCAACATGTAGCCTACTTTTGCAAGAGCAGCACACTGTACCTGCTCTCTTTCTTTGAGTTCGGTGAGCATAACGATTGAATGACACCTCCACTCCCACACCATCCTCCAGAAGTCCTCCACTGTGTGAGACAGGGGGCCCTGGGTCGCGATAAAATAGTCCTTCTGCCTGTAGCCCTGGAGGGAAGATCATCCAGTAAACAGCATTTGAGGGTGGAACAAACATAATATTTTGCATTGTTTTAAAGGAAACAATAAGCTTTGAATACACTTCTATGGAAAAGCTATAGAAAAGGGCAGGAGGGAGAGCTTACATCAATAAAGGATGCATTGATGTAGTCAGTGAACTCCTGTCCTCTTTTCACTGAGAGTATTACTCGGTTGAAATCATCTGCAAAAGAAAGAAAAAAAACAAAACTTTTCGATTCCAATTCCTAATAAAATAAAAGTTTGCAAAGGTTGAGGGAAAAAATCATCTAAGTAAAACTTATTAAGGCCAAATATCAGTATTTTTCACTGTAAAAAAAAAAATAAAAATATAAAAGTTGCACCGTGGCTTTTCATTTAAACTGTATGTACGACTTTAAGTCAAGATACAAGCCATATCCAAATGTGATTCTTCACACAGACAAGAATTGTTTAGCCAGATATCTGCATACTTCAGGCGTCAACAGCACAGTGGTACTTTGATGTTACTTGGATGTGATGTATTATGAAACAGTTCGGAGTATCAGAGTATTCCTTACACGGAATGATCTGAAGCACTCGGTTCTTCTTCATGTTGGCAGGAAGGTTTCCAGTTCTCATGTTCTCCTTCATTATGCGCACGTTGGTCAGCTTCTGATGGGAGCGAATACGATTGGAGTAACACGATCAAAAACGCTTGTTTTCATCCATACAGTGCAGTGCAGAGCAACATAAGCATCTCAGTGATTTTAAAGCCTGAAGTGCTAAAAACAAAGCAAGGCTCCGACAATCCTAAAAAGTACCGCGACAAAGGCAAGACATAAAGACATCTTAAGAGGTTTCTTATCAGTGTACAAGATGAGGAGAAGAGGCACTGGGGATAAATTCCAGTTGGTGACTGAGGAACTGTGAGGGCCATTGGCATGCAAGGGAAAATGAGAAATTTTCACCCAGCTACAGTAAATTCTATGCAGCAGATAGGGGTGGATTATAAAGCTGCAGATGATTCAAAGCATTGATATTTATGTTACTACTGCCAAGAGCTGCACCCAGGGCAAGTTTTCCATGAAAATACATCCATGCAGGGGTGCAGGGTGAGAGGGACGACTCCTTATTGACTGGATTGTTCAAGAGTAAGTTTGTGTCTTCGTACCCTGAACTCCTCCTCCAGGCCCAGCCTGTCGTGGGGAGCCCTGGTGTTATGGAGCCTCTGCAGATGGCCCTCCAGAGAGCACACGTCTAGCTCTGTGTCTCCGTACAGATAGTACTCCAACAGAGCCTGGTAGATGAAGGAGTACTGCATCTGAAGGAGAAGACAGAGAGAAACAGGGAAAGGTGGAGAGAGACGGAAGGAGAAGGAGAATGGCGTTACTTTCTGCCAAGCTACTTTCTCTGCCTGTTTTACCATCATGGACAGGGTTGTTTTAAACGTCCTCGGTTGTTTACACCACAACTAGTGTGCTGAGTTCAGCTGTCAGTCCTAAGCACAACAGGTCAGACAGGGTCAACCCTTACATCTGTCTGGATGAGTTGACAGCGCTGCTCTCGTATTCTGGTCACAAAGCCGAAGACATCCACCCTCTGCTCCATGTGCATCATGTCGATCATGCCGTCGATGACAATGAACGTCCCAGTCCTCCCAACCCCGGCACTGCAGAAAGGAGGCAGAATGTGTGCTCTGTTACAAATATCACAGCGGAGATCAGAAAATGTATCCAGTTGTAACTCCAATCAGTGTTTTTTTTTTTTTTTTTTTTTTTTTTTTTTTTAACATAACACAGCTTCTAATAAAATATTTAATAAAGGACATGATATAAGTATAGTGTTCAACCAATTAAACTCATCTTGCAATGTCATTCCCCCTTCTCAACAGAGATGTCAACTGTGGTCAGCCCTAAGCATGTGTAAAATTGCTTCACGTCTGCGGCCCTAAAACACTCCTAATAGATTTACAAGGGTCATTTCAACAGACGGCACCTCTGGGAGCGCAGAGCTGGGATTCCACAGTGGGGGTGTTGAGGCCTGTTCAATGGGCCCCATTCAAGAACAACAGTCCTGCTCCCCGAGCACCTGTTGCAGCAGTTGCTACACTCGGCTGCAGATTTCTTTAGTGAGGATTTACTTTGCTTGACCAGAGAAACAAACACACATTCCAGGCATGCTTTTACAGTAGGGGGAAAGTAAAAACTGTTGATGCGTTAATTCAGATGCAGTGAGGTTGAAGTTTTATGCTTGTGATAAAGCCTAAGCCTGGATGAAGACCTTTAATTTAGTAATTGAGAGCAAAGCATTGTTACGCGCTTGCTTTTAACAGATGGTTTAGTCAAATTTAAAGCTGTGGATCAGTTAGTGTTTCGTTTTTTTTATTTTTTTGTTTGTTTTGTTTTGTTTTATTCTTTGGCTGTGGGGTGGGTGGCATCTTTCACCCACAAAATGAATTGTTTACGCAAATATTTCTCAATGTCTTCTCCTACTGCTGCACATTTTTACCTGCAGTGCACAACAATGGGTCCAGCATAGGATGGGTTGACTGTCTTGACCTTCTTGAGGAATTTCAGCATGCCAATGGGTGAGAATGGCACCCCGAAGTCTGGCCAGCTGGTGAAGTGAAGCTGGGTGACCAGCCGGGGAGCTCGGGGACCGTCGCTAGCCTGCTGTGAGAGACAGACACACTCAGTCGGTACCTGTCAACTAAAACGGGCGCACACTGTGACAAACTTCTGTGAGAAAACTGGTCCAGCTATTGTACCGTGGATGTTATATAGAATTGGAAACTATGGGATAATTTCAAAATCAACTCTTAAGACAGAATTTAATTAGTGTGTACAGGTGTACTGCCTCACTTGGTATAACATGCTGTCCTCGCTAGAGCTGATCATTTAATCATATTGTGCCTTATGTATGCTCTCTCAAGAAGATATTGTTATCATGCTGCACACTTCACTTTTGTTCTGTGTTCAGAGAGCAGACTGTAAAAGCTTGTTCTCTTAGTGTGTGCGGCGCTACAGCAGAGTAGCTCTTTCCACAGAGTCAGAGAAGACATCTGCACCCCTCTGGGTTCAAATGCAGCGGGAACAAAGTGAATTTTACAATCTGAAGCCTTTGCATTACACCGAGATCTCACCCAACTTAGCACTCAAAAAACACAAAGAAAAAAAATTATATATATATATGTGCATATGCATGGTCTTCTGTAGACATGTAGATGTGCACGTCATGTACATTTGCTCTAAATCAGAAAATCTGTTTTCATCATGATCCCAGTTTTTGTTAAAAGCTGATATTTTTAGAATGTGCCTGTCTATTTCATACTACCTGTTTAATATTTTATGATATATTATCATACTTAAAATGTTCTACTTTTGAAATGTGCTGCATACATGTTTGATAATCTCTTGTCACTATATACTTTTGTTTAAATTCCAAATTTTTCTCCTTGTGTCCTATTACAATTTCTTTTTCATGATTTACTTGACTATCTGCTGCTAAAATGACTCAATTTCCCCACAGAATACGGTTTCATTTTCTCTTACGTTCGGCAACAGGGAAAAAAAAGTTCATTATAGTCCTGCTTGATTCGTTTTTGGGCAATGAAATTCAATTTTGAAAAAGTATGATGCCATTCTCAGAGCGTCTGCGTCTCCGATTAGAGACACACATTTTTCATGCCTGTTGCTATCACCATGGTCACTGAAAGAACTATGCTGTGACTCATTAGACACAGTGCTGTTTTTGAAAATGACACATGCCCTTTCATTTTTTTATTTATTTATTTTTTTAAAACCTACAGTAAAAGCCTTTTCACTACTTGGGTAATTGTAAGCGATCAATATAGGCTAATTACTTTAAACATATTTTACTTACATATTGTATACAGAATTTTCTGATGGTGTAGTCCACCAGAACGGTGAAGTCCTCCATTGCCACCCTGATGTTCCCGTACATCCAACAGCCTTGATCAGGCCAATACTGATAACATTTGTCCTGGTGAGAAAATGAAAACGATTAACATTCTTATTTAATTAAAATACTATGCCTCTAAATGAACACACATGAAAATATAATATGGCAAAGTACAGGGCGAGTGATTACACCGCTGTATTTGTGTCCAATTCACAGACAGATAATCAAGAGGCGTGTGTGTTACTCTGTCAGTCAATAAGCTCTTCACAGTGATGTTTCAACTCATTAATGAGATTCTCAAACTAATTATCATGGAGCCTCTCAGGATCTTATCAACAATTATTCCGTTATTGATCCCCAATGCCTCTGTTCTGCAGTATCAAACCTGCTGTTTGGCTCTCGATTGATCATCCCTTTGAGGGTAAATTTAATGTGATGCTAAGTAATCTGCTGCATGACACTTTGTGTGGATTCTCAGCTGGGGAGAGGGTCAAATAAATTATGCCCGTGACTTTGGGTCATGAGAAGACAAAAGGGCCTCAAGTAAAGACGCATTAGAGCCGTATAGATTGTGTAGGATCACACATTCGCTGCTCTAATTAGTAGACTCAGATGCATGGAGAATAATCAGACAATCCCACCTCTTTCCTTTCTTTCAGATTAGTCAGCATTACTATGGTAGCTGTCTTCTGCTCCCAAATCATCCGCCAGAAGTCTGCAACTGTCTCAGGCTTTGGGCCTGAAGTGGAATGAAGAAAACCACCAAAGTATTGAACAAACAGCAATATGGATGCTTTCAAAATCCCACTGAAATAAGCCAAAATGTACATTTACCTTGAGCTGCGATGAATCTGTTCTTCTCTTTGTAGCCCTATATGAAAGATAAAGTATTCAAATTTCTAATATTCTACATCAGATGCACATTTTAAGATTCAAATATTTCTAATCAAAACTCACATCTATGTAAGATGCATTTATGTAGTCTGAGCACAAATGTCCGTCTGTGTGACTTAGCACCACTCTTGAATGGTCGTCTGTTGAAGAGAGGAGAAAAAAGGCCAACCGTCTGTGAGTCAGGTTTCATCTTATTTTCATTTCAGCCCACGCCACCTGCCCTTAGCTTTATTGATCACTCAAATCCCGAGTCCAAAGGTTACATTTATATTGTCTGCAGAATATAGATCCTCACTCACATGGTAAAATGTTGGGGTATCTGTTTTTCTCTCTGTTGTGCTCTCTGCTTGCCTCCTCAAAGGACCCGTGGTGGTAGTAACATGGCAGCGACTATAAAGAGAGAAGCCAATTCCCATAAGATAAAAAAAAATGAAGCCATTCATTAAAGATTCATGCCAAACATTACATTTTATGACTAGTTTTTGGAACTTGTTCTATACTTGCAGGACAAGATCACAGTCACAGTTACATGGTAAATAGATGAGGGGTGGCTTCACACACGCACACACACACACACACACACACACATACACACACACAGAGAACATATCTTCTAAATCCAAAATTTTGCTCAAAAACCCAACATTGCCTATTTATTAGCATACCTTGAATGATATTATCAGGAAAAAAAAAACATGATTTACAGAAATAACTGCAGTTGGAGACATTTGTTTTAGCAAATTAACTCTTGAAATGCTTTCACATCTAAATAATCCACAGGAAATAATCTGTGGCTTGTGTTTTGTTCAGGTGTGCGGAGGCACAAGCGGCCTTACATTGAACTCTTCTCTGAAGAGCTTGCCATCGTCCGCGGAGCGTATCCGGTACTCGTCCTCCAGAGAGTCGAGAGGGATGGGGAAGTACCTCTTGGATGGAGAGGGAGATCTGGGGAGGAGGACCACTGTCTGCTCTCCTGCGTGGGAAGGAAATATATGGTTGTCAGAATGCTAATGCTTCCCCATAGAGAGAATTATAAGCTCTCATAGCACCTGCAAAAACAAGCCTGATGGTCATTAAGATTTCCTACTTCTGGGGCTACATGACAGAGATGATTTCTTGAGTCGTAAACATAGTGCTGCTGCTGCATGAAACTGTCTCAACTCCAAATTTGACCCTTCCTTTTTCTTTTGTTTTCTCTCTCTCTTTTTTTTTTTTTTTTTTTTTTTTTTTTTACATGAAATGAAACTTTATATGGCTCCTTATGTGCTAAGAAAAATATGGGACAGCAGAATCTTTTCAGCCTTCTTTGGCCTTAGGATTATGAAACTTTCCTAGCACACAGAAAACCAAAATATAAGCTTGCAATTCACAAAAACAAGAAAAAAAGAGAGTGCATAAAAACAATTTAATGCAATAGTGGTTGTATTATTTTTATGGGGATTTGGCAACAGCAAAACAGTACCTTGTTCTTCCAAGAAGCCATTTGGAATCTTCTTATCCACTGAGGTAACTAGAGCCTTCCTGTGGTTTTTGAACCTAATTAAAACAGAGCAAGAGAGAAATAAAGGGAACAGGAGGGTCAGAGAGAGCAAAGGACTGAGCTGTTTAGCCCATAAGGGAGGCAAACATCAAATACCAAAGCCAATATCAACCATCTGAGAGAGACAAAGCTGTTCCTTCTCATGAGAAGTCGTGTCCTCGGCCAGTTCGCTGATCAGAGAATGAGAGTCTACGGCCTGATCTGACCTATATGTTTGTTTGCTGTCTTACTTTGAGGTACAGCTGTTTACCCATAAGCCCCTGTTCTCCGCCTGTTCCCAACCCACAGCGCCCCTATGACCCCCAACTCACCACACACACACACACACACACACACACACACACACACACACACACACACACATGCTGAGAAAGCTATAGTGAGGAGAGACAGAAATAGAGAAAGACAAGAGGAGGAGAGACTGTGTGAACAGTGTGATTTAAACATGGCAGGAATAGAAACACATTTCTTATCTGAATGCCCCAAACATCATAACATAATAAAAATTTGGTAGTTATTTTTGTACTTGGAGTGGAGGAGAAATCTGTTGGGCTTGCTGCTAAATTAGTATCTGCTATCCAGATGGCTAGAGAAATGGTTTGAGCTGACAAAGATATCACACCGCAGTGTGCTACATTCAGGTTTACTTTGTTGTGTTGGGTGTTTGCATTATTATTTACATAATGTCATAATTGTAGGCTACCATATATAGGTTTTTTATATACAGTATATACTAAAATATTTCAGTGCTATAGTATTGTATAGGCAGTAGCTGTAGCAATATTGACTTAGGTTTTTATTCACCAAAAAAAATTGTATTTATTTTGCCAATTTACACTGAAGGCTGTGGAAACACAGATTTCTCCTGTCATGACAATACAACCAGAGAGAGAGAGAGCAAGAGGGAGATAGAGAAAGAAATAAAGAAACAGAAAGTGTGTGTGAGGAAGAAGGAGAAAGACAAACAGACAGACAGTGAGCTGTGTGTGTGTGCATGATGTTGTATTTACCTTAGACAGTAGATAGTCAGAAGGACAACAATGATAAGAAGCAGGGATATGACCAGTGTTGAGGGCAACACATGAGCACCCTGATGGGTGGGGTTTTCTGGAAACAAGACACAGCAGAGCACATCACACATTAGCCGCACACCAAAATAAATACAGATAAATTCTTGGAATGTGATGTTTTCAGCATCACAGGAAATTTGCAAATTGTAGAACATTGGCAATTGTAGAAGGACATCTGATCCTTTCCATCATTATTATTACCTGCTGTTTGGTTCTCATGTGAAGAATTATTCAAGGCTATAGAGGTCCCAATCAGAAACAACACCATTGTCACTGTGGATAGATTAAAAAATAAATTAAGTTATACTCATTTCCTATTTGAAATTACATAATCTTCCTGTTCCCAAACTGAAAAACAGGTTAACCCCTGTAATGCTTCACAAATTCCACTAGAAGGCACCAAACCAGTGAGAAAGTTCCCTCCTGGTGAAGAATACAGATGCAGAGAGGGGAGCTCAGCTTTGATGAGGCTTGAAAATGATGCCTGTGTGCCTGACTGCTGGGCAGTGCAACTCCTTATGAGCAATCTGCTTGCAGCCCCTCTCCGGCCATGCTGATTTGAAAGAGCAGCAGCATCTCAAATAACCTCATATCCACATATGAGACTGAGAGGGAAGAATTAGCTCATAGGCGACAGCAACAAGGTCCCCTGTGGACGTCTGATTGGACACTGGAGATGAGCTCAACGTGATATTTGTTGGATGTAGTGCATCTCAATTTGCAGCACTATCCTGGATGTACGACACCACGCGTGTCGCAGCATCTTTGGTGGAGACAACAGCAACAACATCCACACTGATACTGAGCATAATGTTTTTTTGTACAAAGTGACCCAATAAATCTGATTTCTTTTAAAAGCATAATGATAATGATGCACAGGCTTAGGCAGAGTGCTGCAGTGTTAGTGTAAGCACTGTATATAGGTTATATTGCTGGCTTTACGTGGAAGACCAGATGGTACTGTTTTCCTCTTAGCATCTCTCTGTTTTCTGCCTGCGTCTCTCTCACTCTCTTTCTGCGGTGAACCATAATTTCTTCTAAACCACACGCTCACTATTCCCTTTTACTTTACCGCTCGAAGCTCTTAGTGATTTAATTGTGGCAGAGCGCTGTGAGAGTCTTTCCGACAGGATACGTCAAGTTCCTCACCATGCCAGAACTAAATTGATCCTGACACATTATCCTTGTGTCTTATTATCTGCAAATGTAGCCGGCATTTTTTTTTTTCCCAAACCCACATTAGTCTCCTCTCTTCTCTCCCATCCTCCAAATGAGACGGTAAGAAATCGCAGAATAAATTGGGCAAACAGGGCAAATCTGCCTAAGTGGCTTTGATGGAATAAATGAGAGAAGCAAGATTTGAGTGTCCTAATTTATCCTCTGTTCTAAGTCCCCTTCTAGTTATAGAGGGCACTAGATTGGATGGAATAATTCATTGTGTCAATTTAGTTCTTCTAGAAATAGGTCATCTAGGGGCCTAATTTGTGATGTTTGAGAGAAATTTTTGCACACAACCCTAGGGGGGTTTCATATAAATCTATCTCCCAAAGCTTTTGTAGGAGCTGGAGCTACATAATACTGCTCTGACAATGTGCTGATGTTCAAAGCAAAATTTATGTTGCAGCTTATAAATAATTATTGGACAACAAATTAGGGGCTCTGTGTACTGCACACAACATCATCTCTCTGAGTGAGAAAGACAAACACACACACACACACACACACACATACACACACACACACAGTTCCCTTTTTTTCCCACTTCACATGTATGCATGCCTGCACACACGTCCCACAGCCAAAGGGTATGCGCTGCATATGTGCCATACTGTGTCGACAGAGCCAAAATCTCTCTGCAGCGTTAACAAGCTGATGGCACCGACACCTGTTCCCCACACAGCCCCACCCACTGAGCAAGTCTCGTTCACACAGACCCATCCTACAGCATCCTCCTCCATGCTGCAATGCACGCTGTGTTTATGGGTCGCTGCAGAGGCCACGGCATGTCTTTTATCTCCAGGCAGTTTTATGTAGCCAGTGAAAAAAAAATTAATAAAGAGTAGACTTGTCCCTTAAAGTGACCCAAAAAAAAAAAGAAAATTTGGATGACTAGAAAGAAAAAAACAATGGCTAAAGTTTAAAAAAAAAAAAAAAAAAAAAAAAAAACATTGTTGGTGGAATGTAGCCATATGATCAGCAGGGGGCAGTGATAACACAGCTCAATAGTTTGCTAAATAGCAGAAACAGCAGTAGTGAAGTCATTGGTGGTGTGTGTGTTATGGTGGTGGTGTGTCATTGGAGGTTTGTTGTGACATTAAATGACTATGTGACTTAAATGACTAAGTGACTGCTTTCAAATGCTGCCACATTATCAGCACATGGAGAAAAATGATAATGTTATGACTCCCAAAGCATTTTTAGAAGTCAAATCCCGATAAGGTTAAAATGTCCTGAATTTGACCAGTTAAAGGCTTCAGTCACTGAATGCTGCCAAGTACAGCTTTTTAGTCTGCACTTTGGTTTTAAAATTGTTGCAGTCTCTTGTTAAATGAGAAATCAACTCAGTCATACTCTCATTGGACAACATTACTTAATTCGTCTGCATTTTCATTTATGTGGTGTGACTGGTCTTTTTTAACAGGGTTGTGTAAAGAGAGAAGTCTTAGATTTCCCCCATGAGACTTGAAGACAACATAAAATGCTATCCTAGTTTTAGGTTGGGTTAATCCCGCTAATATGCAAATTTAAATAGAAATACCTAATTATATTTATTTGTGTTACTGTAATTGAGTACTTTTTTTCATGTCCTGGTACTTTTCTGAATACATTTTCTAGTCAGCAATTTTACTTCCCATTATGTTAAATTATACTTCACTTTTATCACACCCACTGCAAAGTACAGAATTTGTGCATCATCCAGAAACTGCAACATGATAAAATTGTGGTGCTCTTGAACACCATTCTCTTTTCTTTTAGGAACTGCATGGGAAAGATCACAGGTAACAATTTGCTGGTTCATAAAAAGTAACTCAGTAACTTTTATTCTAACTTTTACCAGGCAAAGGAGAGTCAACACCCATGATCACAGAATAAATACAAAAGGCTAAAGGAGTGTGGCCCAATCATAGATGGCAACCCCTGAAAACACACCTGTAGGTCATTTCCAAATCAGGTCACATGGTTTCTGGGTTTGGCGCACCAATGAGACCATGTGACCTGAATTGGAAATGACCTACAGGTGTGTTTCTGGGAGCTTCCATCTCTAACTGGCCCACACCCCTTGAATTTGTTTCTATTAATTCTGATTTTTGTGGTCCACTCTCCTTTTTCCTGATGCAGGTCTTATCAATTTATAGTTGAGAAGCACATTCTAGTACTCTTTCCACTAGAGGAAAACTAGAATATGTGATCATTCATGACTGGGGAGTTACCAAAAAACAACTTTAAACCAGGAAAACTTCTTATTAGAGTGGCTGTGAAACCCTCCACCAGCTACCTGTTGTATAATCCATTCCAGGGAACCCTGCCTTTCTGACTATATTAATGGGATACAAACAATAATCTTATTACTTCAGCCTTCAACACCTGCTTGTCATGAATGTTCCAGTGAATTTAATTATGCTGCATCACTGGAGCTGGGAGTACAGAAACAACTTATCATATGCATGCATGATACACGCTAACATTCAAAATGCATAACAAGGCTGGCTGAATCTTGAGGCTAATGCTAATATTTTGTGCACGGATATGCATTATTTAAAATCAATATAAGCTTTCCTTTTGTGTTGGTGAACAGAAATGACTAAGAAATCCCAACCTGAGCGTGTAGAAAATGCATGGCAGTATGTGACGGCTGCGGAAACAAAAATAACTCGACACTGTAGCAAATCCCTATGTAATTCAGGGATGAATAAAGCTCTAAAATCCCAAGACTCGGAGTATCCTAAAAAGGATTTCTGCCTTAACATCTCCCTCACCTTACAGTAGGTCTCAAGTGAAAACTTGAACTAGCAAAAGAGGAAAAGTGCCATTAGAAATGTATCCTTTCCTTTTGGCAGACTTGTAGCCTGTTCATTCATCTTCATCATTAATTCAAATGAAACGGTGCAGTAAATGGTGATGGCTGTGCATACTCCATTTCTAACTAGGAAAGTGAAAGAGAGGCTTTGCCATTTGAAAGGTTTTCCTTGTGCTGCTTTTAAAATGATAGTCCTTTCAGTTATACATCACTCCTCAACATATTTCACTGCCTCAAACTCATTTCAGGAGAACTTAGGAACGCAATCTCACTGCACCCGGTTGTCATTTCTCTCTTTTCAAAGAGCTCAACCTCAGTTGTGCACAACAATGTATATAACTTGCCATCCTGAAAAAGTGTGTTAAGCAAGCCACTGCTGTGGACGTTTTATTTATGTAAAAGCAACTAATTTACTTTCTGTGCTGATTCACACTGACCTCCACAAACAAAATGACAGTACTGGCTGGAGGCAGGTGAATATTAATTCCAATCATATCTCTAAGTGAAAGGCTGTTTGTTTGGCATGACAGTGCTCTAACTGCTAGCCCAGCCTCAAGCCAAATGAAAACCCTTATTGAAAACTGCACAGTGGAATAGAAAGAAATAAAACAATTGACTTGTGAACACAAAAGACATGTAGAATGCAGCCAAAAACACACAAGCAAGTGAATAGCAGGTCAGTTTTTTTCCTGCATGGGGAATTTTTTTGCAGTTGTAAAAGCCTAAAGCCTTTTTGGTCAAAGTGAAAAGTGATGACCTCAGAAAAAAAAAAAAAAAACAAGAAAAAACATAACTGTCAATAACACAACTCAACAGTTCATTCAGCAGAGGAAACACCAGAAAATACACCCTGTTGGTTGTATGGATAAAATTTTAAGAGGAATGTCTCCCTTCAGTACCACTTTTAGCCAAGAGAGACAACTCTAACCCTAACCCTAACCGACAACCCTGACCAGCACTGGCTTTACGCCTTTAAGAATCCTCCAGCTTGTCCTAAGTAGAGGTCTCTGCCTACTCGTGGTTGAAGACCCTCCCACTTGGATGTCTCCAGTCTGAAGAGATGCATACTTGGAGTTTCCAATGGTGCCACTTGTTTGGCAAAGACGGCAGCTGCTGCCAAATTGGTGACTGTGTCACTAGGTTAAGCAACGTTTCTGTTTTAGATCACAGACATAAATCTTAACACATTGACTTCCACTGGCTTTGGCCACAAATTGGGTATGGGTGTGTGCGAGTCCTGAAAAAGTCTTGAAATATCTGCAAATTGTTTTCTTGAAGAATCAAGTTCTTGAATACTTTTAAATACAGCCTTTAAATTGTAAATTCAGTTTTAAAGGTGTCAAATATCAGATTAGTTGCGATTGCCTGATGAAATACTGCTACATCCTCTCCTGCTACCGCTTTGAATTTTTAGTTTGCACCTTTGATTGTAGCTTATGTTAGCAAAACGATTTGCTCTAACTTGCCTATTCACTTGCCTAACTGGCAGGGATGGAGGATGCATATCAGAGTTTTCTTTCTGGGCTCAACTGCTTAATGACTGGAATGACATTTCCTTCATTACCCATTACCAATGACTTTACCCGTTATTGAGATCTCTACACTTGAATATCTTAATTTATACTGACACAGCGGCCGCGACTATAAATAAAGTTGCCTTGCCTAGCCGTACTGCTTTTGGGAGATTTATGGTAGTGATTGATTTGCAGGATAATGGCCACATGAAATCAACGCTCTGTTCAGCAAAGATCGTATCTGAGTGATGTGAAATGTAACAATCATCATCCTGTGTGTCTTGCTGGGTAATCATGGTGCTGAGCCGGTGCTCTGTGATAACAAAACTGCAATTAACACTGGCAAGTTGTTCTCTCACTCTCATGGTGAGTAGTTTGGTGAGGCACTGATTGAAAATGCATTAAGCTGTTGATTATAAATCAAACACATTCACTGAATAAAAAAGCTGATGTTCTGTCACATTTCAGTTTTCTTCAGCGCCATTCTCTGCCAGTTGTCCATCATTTTATGTGACTGCTGCGGCTGACCACATGAGGTCAAGCACAGTAAGGTAAGGTGCACATTAAAACTGTGCTCTGCATGGTCTATTTCCCCTCCATCTGTGCTCTCCTCTCTGTTGCCATCGTTCCTGCTCTTATTCCTTTAACATGAGCCTCCACAGTCCACTGATTTAATATATTACAATAAATTGCAGCCCTCTTCCATCAAAGCAGAATGCGCAGGCAAACAATTTTATCTTCACAGCCGGGACCTCAGTGAGTATCTTGTTCAGCAATCCATCTATACATATTTTACTCAATAGCCTATGGAAGGAACACCTAGAAGGCAATGGCAAAACATTTACTCCCCGCCACTGAATCATAAATTACACCCGTTAAAAAGTTCTGTAGTTTATATATTTTGTTAGAATTTGTTTTCCTTGTGCTGTGTTTCCGTGGCACGACGAATTTACCTCTGAATCTCTCTCATTTAGTCACATGCATGATCTTACTATGTCTGATTTAATTACAGTCTCTTACCGGTTCACATTTAAATCACAACATTCAAAAACAAACATCTTAAGCACTTTGATCATCTACTCCAAATCAAACTGATTTTTGTCCTCTCTGCTCTGCACCCAGTTACCTGCCATTTTACAGTGAGTGTCCCCACATGACCCCGTTCCACACTGATGCTGAAAATGCAAAGATGAGTTCCTGGTATTCCTTCAAGCTCAGTCTGACCTACATATGCTGTGGACTGCCTCCTGATCATGACTTCCTCCTTCAGACTTGGTGCAACTGTTCTGAGCTGTTTTCTGTACAGCTTCTTCTGCTTGGAATACTACATGCTCTGTTCCAATATTAGACCATTTTTTTGTTTTGCTTTTTGTTAGAGTTATTTTACTTATTTTCTGATCTTTATATTTGGCTTGTTTTGTCTTTTTGGGGGTGATAAAGTGTGATTTTAATTACTGCTTGTTTTTACTGTTGTTGTTTTTGTGTCGACCTCTGGAAGTCTTGCAACCACTTTGTGGAAAATAGTGGGAATCCAAATAAAGAATAAAGAATAAAGAATAACTACAGCAGCTGAAAAAGCTGTAAAAGCCACTCGAAAAGCCATGGCCTTCTGCTAATATTGGGTATCAGACTATATGCCGAAGACATTGTTTATGCTCAAAAGATGTTTATCTTTAATGTAACTATGATCAGTGAGAGGGGATGACATGCAACCAATGGCCTAAGGTTGGATTTGAACCCAGATACCTTGATCAGGACTCAGCTTTAAACAAGTAGTACACACTCTTAGCCAGTGAGCTACTTGGGGTGCCCTGATTGTGGTAGCTTCTATCTGTGTACTGGAGAAATATCAGCACTTCACATCAGGAAATAGCAAGGACCTGTGCCCCACACAGTTTTTATTTTGCTGCTTGGATGGTCTGGTTTTAAGAGATTTATGTAAACCTGATGCACAAATTTCCCCGACCGAAATGAGCAAGCTCAGTCAGGAAACTCTAGCATGAAGCCGTCCACTGGTTCGCTCAACAGAAGGTTCACGATACACCATTAGTCAGATATATTCTCCATGAAGAGCTATGCTGGTGCTAACCCTTTCTGTGCAATCTGCTGTGTGCATTCTGCTGCTGCCTTACTTCATGCACAAAAGCACAAAAACACTACTTTCCCTCGTCTGCCTCAAGCCCAACTGCCACCCGCTTAGATCTGCTGTGGGGAGCGAAACACTCCCTGATACTCAGTATAGACACAGAGTGCATACAAGCAGATCTATTCATCTCCAAAACCAATCGTGGATTGCAATATCATTTCATCACAGCAAATTATTTAAATCAAATGTTAATTACCATATACACACAGATCCATGCCTATCCATCTACTTCCCTGACACACTTTAATGCCACTATCGTGCAGCACAGTGCAGTGAACGGTCTGACTGAACAACATCGCTACACCACTGTGTTCCATTACATGCTAGATTTATAGTCTGGATTGTGCTATAGATTAAATGCTATTGACCACAGTAGCTCCTGGGACATAATCTATGGCATAAACAAATAAAAGCCTTACCGTGGACTCTGGCCTGACCCTGCTAAAAGCTTACTGTGATGCTATCTGCACTGATTTGAAAAATGCATGATTTCTAAATTATTCACAATGTGCTATGAGTGACATTGTCTTGAGGATATTTATGGCTATCTGCCAGAGGTTACAGTATATGCTTAATGAACTGTGTGTACTGGTCTGTAACAATGGAAAAAATGCTAAGTATGTATGACAATCTCAACAAGACATCCATAAGACCTCTTTGTGTTACAAATACAGATTTTTGTAGTGTTGAGTGCTCACGCTTGGTGTTTTTAATTTAATTATTTCTAAAAGGTTTGTAGAATGTCAGGATTACCATCTGCTATAGGAGAAACGTAGTAAATGTTCTTTTTATAGAGGTATCTCAAACAATAAAGATTAAATAAAACAGATACTCCTATCCTTTCAAGTCACAGATTCCTCACAAATCAATACGGCCTCAAAGACAAATCCATTTTGTTGCTGGCACAGGATGGATGACATGCCTTGTCGAGAAGAAGAAAAAAGAGATGTTTGTTTACAAGGAGAGAAAGAACAAAGGCAGAGCAGGGGGAAAAAAAAAGAATACCAAAATCAGCCACCACTTCAGTTGTCAAGTGCTACGGAAAAGGATGGAACTAGAGCACAAATACATGTCAGTAAAGGGAGCCAGCAGAGAGCAGAGGAAAGATGAGAGAGGAGATGAGGATCAGAAGAAAGAGGAGAGGGGCTGGTCGAGATAAATAGCTGCATTCTGGGTTCAGAGATAACATGGGAGACATCCTTAGTACACAGAGGCAGTAAAAAGGGATGAAGCCTCTCTGTCTGCAAAGTCAGTGCCGTCTCCCGAATACAACTTGCTGTATTTCACATGTGAGGGTTAGCAGCAGTTACTACAAGGCTAGCTTTCAAAATGTGTCTGCCTTGAAAGGTAAGAGGTTTGTATGAGTTATAAACACCATAAACCTCAAAGACAGTGAATACACAATGCTATTGTCACCCGAAAATGCCATGTTTTCAGTGCCGGATACTCGTCTCTAGTCACATGTCTGCTGTACAGTTAAGGTCAAAAGAATCAATCTGGAGAAATTATTTGAAATCCAGTTAGTCTCATCTTGATGGGAGACAAAGACAATACCGGGTCATTTCCCATTAATGGATTGAATTTCAATTGATTCCCCGGACAGATTGAGTTGAAATGGAATCGACCTGGACTAATGTCAGGAGGGTTAATAAAAGACTTACACTTCCAAGCAAAGCCAGTGAGATCTGGTATCAGTTGACCTGTCAGTCCATAGCAACCATGTGCTCCTAGTTCGTGTCCTGGTTGGACTTACTTGGGGTTTTCTACCCTCAGCCCAACTCTCACTCACATCCTCTCTGACGTCTGGGTGATGGATGGAGAGAAGATTGATTGCTGCTTGTCCCGGTGGCCTGGTGAGCTTCAGTGAAGATGAGTCAGAGTTTCACACTGGGATCATGGCACATTAGGTCATGTGGTCTTCATAAACAGATACCACCTGAAAAACGAAGCAAAAGCCATACAAGTTAATATACAAGCCACACAAAACTCAGGCAAATCCAAAGGCTGTCCTACATGTATTTTGTTGTACAGGCAGATTTTCCCTGACTCACTGTTTAAGGCTGACAAGAAAGAAAAAAAAAATCCTCATAAAAGGCATGAATACACAACAAAAGGGACTGGAATGAGTGGGAGTTTGCATCTGTGCACAATATGTCTGAGACAGGGACACTGCGCTACATTTAATCAAGTGGGTGAGAGAGAGGGCGAGTATGTGTGTATGCGTGTGCTGATGTGCAAAGGCTGCACATGCGCCGCGTTTGTGTATTGTGTTTAGCGCTCACCCCCGCAACCTTCAATACTTTTGTGAAAGATAGCTGTTACAACCTACTCACTGTGGCAAAGCAAAAAAAAAAAAAAAAAAAAATTAACAAGTTATTTAACTCCAAGCACGCAAAACAATTTCTATCCAAACACAGTTTTTTTCACAACGGTGTTTATGTTCTGCATAGAGTTTGTGCACATTCAAATCTTGCTGTCAGCAAAACATTATGGCCAAATCTTATAAACAGCTCCATTAGCGTGGCGTTCATAATCACTTTTTCTCCACTTAACAGCTTTCCTATACATGCAGCCTTAGATCTTATGAACTACGAGACGTATCACATATTATGTTGGAAACAGAGCACCATCAATTTCTTCACTATTCACACAAAGCCTTTACTGTGATGTTATTCTATCGCCTCGGTCGGGTCTAACAAAGAAAGCATGCCTTTTTGCGCCCACTCACTCCTACTCTCTCAGGGTCCCTCTGCCCACAGGTGGGAGACACAAAGCCATATTGTTAACACTTGGCCACTGTGACACAGCCAAGCAGAAAGCAGCGGAGAAGAGAGAAGAGGTGAGTCAGTCACTGGGCCCAGCTGGACAAGCCCACTCAGTCTGAGCTGTGCTGAGGAAAACCGGGCACTGACACTGGACAAAGTTTGTAAAAAGCACTTTTTTCCCCAGCCCTGCTCAGCTTTTCCAAATGCTGTCAACTTGCAATTCCTTTCCTCTGCGTCTTTGTGCTATATATGGCATGTGAACATAAACATGATTGGAGGTTTTACAGTGTGGAGCAACAAAATGCACACAGACCATTCTCAGATTTTTCTAATTTGAGAATCAAAGTATGAACATTACTCATGTACACAATAAAATGGGCCAATCTGGAGTAGTGGTTTTTCCATATCAGAAAATCCGTCATCACATTTGTGCTTTGGGAATCACTTTACTAGAACTTCTATCTTCACTTTATCTCAGACTTAATCTTCCAAATGCATTGCTCATACTGAGTAAAATATATAAATAAAAATGTCTTAAGAACTCAAGATTTATGATTTTAAATCATTCTTTGGCCTGAGTCCAGGGACATAGTTGATTAAGATAAAATAAATCCACACTTTTATAAGACAGAGGTTCTATTTTAATGAGTAGCACAACTACAGTCTGGCTTAAAAGAAAAATGCCATAACAGAGGGAAAGCACTGCATTTGTATAACATTTTAATACAAGATTTCTAATACTGTAGCATCTTAATCAGTTTATAATGTGCTGTGATAATGAACTTGGACACCTTATGAAGAAAAGTGTCTCCACTTAGAATACTAATCAACTATATATCTAATCGGCTATATAGCTGTGGAAATGGATGTGTTGTTCATACAATAATCACTTCTCATGTTATTATCCTCTTGTTTTCACCACATAGCGCATGTGACCCCTGACCCGGCCCACAACCGCAAATCCTATTAGAGAATCTCCTATTCAGGGATGAATCACGGCATAACCAGGCAGAAGTGATCCTGCTAGTGCTGATCTCTGGATGCGTGGAAACCAGAACGTTCCAAGTTGTGGGTGGTTCTCCTTCCCACATGATGCATCATAATGTTCATTATGAAGGTCAAAAGTTAAGATAAACTTTAGTTACAAAGCAATGGCAAGAAAACATTAATAATTAAATAGGTATTGTGCTGTACTAGTTAATAATAAAGTAGGTATCATGCTAAAGTAATACTGAGTTTAACATAAACTAGGCTAAGATTTTTGCAATGGTAATATATTATTATTAATGATAAAAAATCAGAACTAAATGATAATGGATATAAAAAATGTATCAAGGCTGAAATATTCATATTTCACTATCCTTAAAGTCCTCTGGGAAACTATTATGATGTCATTTTTATCTTTTTACACAGAGTATTTTTCTCCTTTCAACCATGAACATTTTACCCAAAGAAGAAGAAGACATGCTCATGGCATACAATTACTGCAGGCACAAGCACTTCCTTCTGTGCCACTCTGCCCATTGACTGAGAGGGGAAGCATGTGCGGGTCATTAAAGTTTTATGGGATTGCAGTCATCATCATCCAGCACTCTGTGCCTCGATCATTTATTCATACCAAAACAGGCGACACTGAGAAGCTATGCATGCCTACAAAGTAAAGTTAACATTTCTTTTGATTATGCTGTAAAGAATTCAATGACACAATTTGGATTTAATCGTCTTTCTTCTCCACTGTCATGTTACAAACTGTTTTTATTGGAGCTTTTAGTTTTTCAGTCTTTTTAAAAACTGTTTCAAATGCAGCGTGTGTGTGTGTGTGTGTGTGTGTGTGTGTGTGAGTGAGTGAGTGAGCCAAATAAATTTTAAGTACTCACACACGTTAAAGGTTCAATGAGTTCAGTGAATTTAGTGTTGGCTCATTCTATTCACATGCAAATAGAATATTGATGGCTTAAACCTCACAAGTTTCCCCCATGATGAATCCTTGTTTTGATTATACCAGCAAAACTAGGCCTGCTGAGAGGACAGATGCCTGATCTTTGTTCATGATCCTCGATGTTTGACACTAAGTTCAAACTGCTGAGAGTTGGGTTTCAAAATTTGATTTCAAAGAAACTGTATACAGGTTCATAACTGGGTGAGCATCTGTGTGTTTGCAAATTGTATTCTATCTTTGAAACTGCCTGCTGTGAAATTACTGGACCAGATGCTGTTGAAATGCTTTGCTGCACTTCAAAGCATGGGCTGGAGAAAATTATTGTGCACAAAGCTGAAACAACTGTAACATATGTTTAACAAAACAAAAGGAATCGAAGGGCAGTTCTGCTTCACCTGCAGTTCACTAATAGATCTGTTATTCAGAGACGAGATTATTTCCTGTGATTTCCTGTTTGCACAAATCGTGAATCCAAATTGACTGGCCTGCTTGGTGTGTCGCAAGGTGATTACCAAACACCCTTGCTCTGAGTGGGTATGTTATTTTTACACCCCCACATCAGCTCCAAGCATTGATTTCAATCTAGGATATGGCTGGACGAGCAGAGTTCAAGGTAAACTAGCAGTTTTACTCCAGTGATATCCACCCTCAAGTTTGAGGACACTGGAAATGACACTTCTGGGCCACAGTCTAGGCGGGACCAAGGACCAGAGAGCATAATCATTACAATTATAACTTCACAAATCTTTCCACTGCAGCCAAGCAAGGGGGAAACCTTTATTGAAAACCACGTTCCACAGTTCCCTGCTTTTACCAGAGTCCAGCGTGCATGTAAGATGTCAGTCAAGTAAATGTGATTGCTACACTTTCATAAGACACGTTGACTGAAGATAGATAAATGTGTGATTTCATGTATGTATTTTTAGAAGCACAGGGACACTAAAAAGTGTTTTTAAAAGATAATAATTTCAATGTCTCATACCATGCAAGAAAACTGCCATCCTAATCGACACTGCCTTGTTCACATTTGCCCACTGCAGCTGGGTTCCCTGACTGCCTCACCACAAGCGACGTCTCAAACAGCCCTTTGTGCTTAAGAGTGTAGCGGTGCTCATTAAAATGAACAGTCACTTTCTTCTCTCGCTATCATAGACACAGTCACAACACTAGCATTTCCTATGTACTTCCTCTCCTCACAGCAAGTTACAACACAAGACATGCTTTCCTTTTGAAACCCTCGGCCAAGAAGCTTGAAATAGATGCAGTGTATAACCGATAACACAGCAATGCTAAATGAAAGCCACCTTTGAGACAAAAGTAACGTGCACCTATTAGGTCTTTTGAAGGAAACTCATTAGCTTATGCTCAAAGGGAAAAAAACGACTCACCCATTTTGTTTGACACATAATAGTTTGATTGTGATAGTGTGGTGCAGCATTCTCTGTTAAAATGTATGGGCTTCAGTGCCAGATGATGATAACAGAGCACACACAGATTTCTGTAAGGCAGGAGAGCATCAAGTCCCATCCTACATCCAGCTGCCCAAATAAGGAACACAGACAATTCCATTCCCACGCACTTCATCATCAAGATTAGAGGAAAAACTTTCTTGTTGGCAGGTCACTCTCCTCACACCACTTGGACGGCAGAGGAGACAGTTAAACCCATTGTGATGAGTGGAGAGTGAAACTCAACACAGTGCTCACCACCTCAGTGCGTCATGTTTGCCATCCCACCAAAAACAGTTTTGGTGTTTTTTTTAATTATTATTATTAGTTTTGGCTTATCTCGTTCTCCTGCCTCACCCAACAACTCACATTGGCCATGTATACACACACACACACACACACACACACACACACACACGCAAAAGGGAGAGAGAGAAAAAAACACAGTCCTGAATGACAAGGATGCACTTTGAAGGCTTCCTCTTTCAGTGACACAGAAACAATGACAGACGACTGACAATACAAAACAGCGACAAAATTAAAATATGCCATCACAGTGTTTTATGAATTGTAATTACTCAGGAACTGAATAAGAAATGTATAGCAAAAACAAGCCCTTGTGACAACTGCAGCCTGGAGACTGAATGTGCAAGTCGTGATAGCACTGAGTGTAAATAAGATAATCAAATTTGCAAAGATCAAACGGTTTGCATTCAAGAAATTTCGTGCTCTCCTACTGTGTCCTTCCAGCCTGGCTGTCACCTCCCTAGCTAAGGCTTAAACTCTTTTCCAAAATACCTTTGTCCCTGAAAAGATGTCAGTGAAACCGAAAACCTTCAGGCAGGCTTCGCTCCACATTGTTTATGGATAACAAAGACAGCGGTATCGTGTCAGAGAACTTATTTTGCAAGAACCACTAGGATGTCAACACGGGCCCCAGTGGCCTCCCCTGTTTACTTAACAACATGAAGAGCAGAAATGAGGAGAGAAGTGAGGAGAAGAAAAGAGAAGAGAAGAGAAGAGAAGAGAAGAGAAGAGAAGAGAAGAGAAGAGAAGAGAAGAGAAGAGAAGAGAAGAGAAGAGTTACTTTTAACTTTCAAAACAGAAACAAAACCACCAATGGAAGGAAATTAGGTTCACCCACTGTGCTTTATGTAGGGTATCCTCAGTTTAATTCATAACAAATAGAGACAGCTACATAGTGCAGTTTGATGTGTCTTGATCACGAACAGCCTATCTATCTCCACACCCTCATCTCCTCTGTTGCTCTCTTTCTCCATTCTGTCATCTGCCGACATGTTCATCGCCATCTCACACCTCACGGCACCATTAAAGCTGCCGAATTCAAAATTATAAACTGATAAAGCCTCTATGACAACCCCTGACTTATTCCTTAAGCAGATGGTTATCATTCTAAGCAAACAATGTCAGAGAACCACCAAGTGGATCGAGCTGACATTAGCCAACAACCGCGGCCCCCGGCTCCTCACGTGGGCTGTCGTCATAGCTTGACAAGAGTAGTAGTCATGAGGAAAATGCCCTGAATACATATGTTAAAGTTCATGTATACTGTCCACATGCATTGTCCATATGAATCTGATGGTCTAGTGTAATATTAACGAGACATGAACCAGTTTCAAAACAGGAGGCCTGTCTCATAGGCTACTGTGCTACTTAAAATAATCAGCATGATGCCTGAATTAGGATATTAAAAAGACATCATTATGAAATTAATCATTGTATAAACATGTCCAACTATAGCTCACGTATTCCCAAGGCAAAAGCAATGTCACTGCTGTGTAATATTCACACCATAGAGGAGGACTCTGTATTGAAAATCTAAAATTACCATCATCCTTTATTAGGTCATTTAATCAGGGATGGAAATGAAGGCTAAGTTATTGTGAATGAGGTTATGGTGAATGAGGGACATCTATAATTCAGGCATAAGCACATGACATTTCCATCAGTTCCCCATACAGCAACAATTATAACAGAGTATCGTCTCACAGTCTATTATTGTCATGATACTAAGGACACAGTCTGCACCAGTCAATTACAGCTATTAGAAGATAATGGCTTTACGGCCTAGCTTAAATGCCTTTGTGTATACTTGTTCTATAAATCTAAAATGTTCTCAACACAGTGTACTTTCAAAAGCTGGTGGGTAAACATTTGCCAAATGAGTGGGCCTGCACATCTGATGAGGGCAAAGAGGCAGCGTCTGCTCAAGTTACTGTGCACCAACTCAAAGTGGTCTAAGCACAGGAGAAATCTGTGAGCCTGCTGTAATAATAAATAACAAATATGCAGACATTTGATGCAAAATAACTTTTATTACCAAACTTAAGCCAGAACATGTAAATAAATACTGGCACCTTGCATCAAAACAAAACAAAGAAACAAATGAATATCCTCTCAGCTATGATTTAATTCCCTTTATAATATAACCAGTTGATTTCATACACATACCTATCCCTTAGTGGGGTGTGCAGCTTTGCAGGCTACCAGGCCTTACCTCGCCCCCTCACGTTTCTCGTCTAGACCGGTGAGCCTGCTGCGGCCGGTGCGCACAAAATCTGATCGGAATTTGATTTCCAAATAACACATCTGAAAGCCCTAAATCCTATATTTAAGGTGAATATCGATTATCGGAGTAAATTCAGGTGAAGCATGTTGGTGGTCTCGGGGCGTGAGGGTTTGCTCCACTAACCCATATTTACTGTAGTCCATGTTGCCTGTGCTCATGGGAATGGCAGCGTAGACGATATGAGGATGTGTACGTCCCATCCCCGTGGCCTGCATTTTCCATGTTAGTAATCAAGACAGTTAAGAGAGCTCAACGTTAACATGGTGAAAGTAGTCTATTTCCATCGCTGGTATAGTGAAACGCAACGTGCTCTACAATAAAGATGAGAGAGCTTTGCCGTATAACATCAGTGCATATGCTTCTGTGTGTCAAGGAGGAGGGGTAGGCGAAAGAGAAATGTGTAAAAATAAGTGATCAAAATGCAAAAAGAAAAAAAAAAAAACAGCCGGTGTCCATACAGCAGCTTATTATAGGGGCTTGTGGATGCGGCTTGGTGGTGTTTGTGTAAGCATCTTACCGTGGCGCGCGATGACCTCGCCTCACGGTGCGGCTGATGACGGTCTGTCAGCACCAGCACCGACGCCAGCTTCTTTTGTCATATGAGTTATGTCCTCAAGAAAAAAACAAATGGAGAAACCGGCAGTCTTCTGACTTAAAACGGAGACGTGATCGCGTTCCCTGTCGGTCATGTTTCGTGCAAACCTCCAAGGATGCGCTTCCCCCGGTCCGGGCTGGCGGATGGAGTCGCGTTATGGCAGCCCTCCGCATCAGACGCGCTGGAGACCCTCCCCCGGGCGCCAGTGTATCAGGTGGACACTCGCGGCATCCTCCACATTCCTGCATCACTCTGGATGGGTGGACAAATTATGGCAGGCCATTGTAAGCTTTGGTTGTTGTTTATTTGATCTTTTCTTCCCCTTTTTCTTCTCTTAAATGTTATTTTCCCTCCCGATGGCACTTTCTACGGCTGACATTTTCGCATGTGACATTTATTCGATACAATTAGAAAGGTATCCCCTTACGAAAAATCACTATAGCAGCCTGTTTCTGCAGTATTCCTCTAGGGGGTTTACAATGTGTTTATACTGACCTTATCGAACTTTATGGTATTTCCTATGGTATTTCTGTGTTTTCTGAGGTATAATTTGGTCTAAACAGTAGACCTTTGTTCCATGATATTGTTTCAAATATATCATAGTTTTATGATAGTATTTTTCCCATGGACTTGACGTATTCTGTAATTTTAAAGAGCTTATTTTATGTTGTTTTATGTTATATTATGTTTTACTATGTTATTGTACAAGCTGAAAATATAATTTTGAACAATATGGTCAGTTTAGTTAAGTTTTGCAAGTATTCTTAAACAAGACAGAGAGAACCTGCAAAAGATAGGGTTAATTTTGAACCATAAATGTAGTGGAGCCATCTGCTGGCGAAGATGAATCTGTCATTTGGGCTTTTGCAGAGTTAAGGTGCCTCTGTAAAACTGTAATTATCACAAAGCAGAGGGAAATGCAGCTTGAAGTCGTGATTTCCTGTGATAGCAAAATGCGGCCTTTGTGGGAGAGAGGCTATAGAGGCCTGTCATGATGAAAGTGGTGCATTTCACTGTTACTGCACATGTCTGGTATTCTGTGTAAATAACTTACGTTGTATCTTTTCAGCCTTTGTTGTTTTTTTTCCCACTATGATTTTTAATAATGTAATTCAATAAACAGCAAAACAAACACTCACAATTTGCACTTTCTCCTCATTGCCACCAATTGTTGTTTTTTGTTCTAGATCTTTTTATTTTCAAAGAAAAAGTCAACCAGTTGCATTGGTAGTAGGAAATTCCAAGGAGCATTTTGAAGGCAACTTGTAAAAGCCCCACTGATCCAACATCTGAGACACTAGAGCTTGAATATCACCAAGGGTACAGGATCTGTCGCAGCTTATCACAATTAATTAGAATCTATGGTGACTCTTAACAGTATGTGTCACATAAAATGCAGGATATGCTGTTGTAGCTTTTATTGCCATTAGAGAGCCACAAAAGCAACTCATTAAATATAAACGGTCAACATTTTTGCTGACCTCTTATGGTACACTGATTTAGCTTACTGGAGTGTTTCAGGCTCCAATTAGATTGGTAAACATAGACTACTGCCAAATAACTGCTTTTGGTGTAGGCTGAACAAATGACACATGTCCAAAATCAGTGGGAAGAAATAATTTTGATTAAGATGCACATGGTACATATTAAAACACTGATAATACATCTGTTAGGTTAAGACAACAAAAATACTGTTCATTGACTCATGCATTTTGAATCTTGTTATGAGTCTTATTGGACAGCAGGCCCTTTTTCATGCAGGAGTTCTGTTTCACTGCTTTTTTAGGTCTTGACTCCACTTTGCAAGTGTTTGCTCACAGATCATGGTACAAAGACATGTAGGCCCTGGAAATGTGTGCACACAGAGGACATTATATAGGACATAATATAGGACATCCTTTACCATCTGTCCTTCCAGTCTGATTGATGATAACTATACATATACTGCACTGATCCAAACAGAGACCGATGTCTGACCAGTTCTTTTTTATTTTGTTTTGTTTTTGTTCTTTTTCTAATAACTTCTATCCATTCAAATCCCAGTCTATGACAGAAAACATTTTTGTTATTTAAAATACAAGACTTTAATAAGACGTTACAAGCTGTGATATACGAAGTAAAAATATATTGGTACGCTTTATATTGTTTTATTTCTTTTTTTCATCTTTACACTGTCATATTTTAAGACTCATCGCTTCCATAGAACAAAGCTGCTGTATTAAGATGAATGAGAAGCCGAGGCACAAATTGACTCCAAATTTATGCTGTATTTCTTAAAGCTTTCCTTAGAAAGTGCCCTCTTACATCACTGCTCTGAAACTTAACCAGTCTCATATTTTAAGCTACTTACAGTAAAGTTCATATTTAAAGAGTAGTCATGAAAGCTAAAACCAACGTTATGTTAACACTGAGATCCTACCTGCGCTTGTTTGCTAAAATTACACTGGAACTTTTGATTTTGTTTGTTTTATGTGGGCTGATCATTTTTTAAGTAAATGTATTCTGTATATTACGTCCTTAGTAAATATTTATCATAACACAGTTTGTCCTTTCCTCGCACTACCCAGTTAGACGCTTCACTGTTTTGTTGTTTTATACAATGAAAATAAAGATATTTGACGTGATTAAAATCCCCTCATGTCTGAAAAAACAAACAAACATACAATAAAACCTCATATACCATATACCTGGACATACACCTCTATAAGTTAAGTGAGATGCATCATAACATACAGCCATACAGCTGTATGTTTTTTTTTTTTGCGAATCTGTGTCACAGATGGCCACGACAAAATGAGTGTAGGGTATCTAAGAGGGTATGTATAGACATGATATAGCGCTGCAAGCTGAAAGCATCATATTCAATAATATTGTCCATCCATTTAAGTTCATGCAGGTCTTCACAAGGCAGAAACATCCCCTTATGGACAACAGAGTAATCATTTAGACACAGAGTCTGAGGGCACAGCCTTGAAAAGGTTATGTCACTGCACATCTTTCATGTATCTGCAGGGGCAAAACATATCTGTGCTACTTTTCAGTAAATCATAGAGCATATTTACAATGTAAATGTGCACCCCAAAGCAAACAACACAGACACACCAATCCAGCATCAGTAATTGAGATGCATGATTATGGTTCACTACACAATTATTATCCTAAAACAAAACAAAACTGAACAAAATAAGCATGAATATGGTTCCTCATATCCAGTGAGAGGCTATTACTGTTCTGTAAAACAACCACACACACACACACACACACCCTATCTCAGATACATTATATGACTGGTATAATTTGCTGTGGCTTATGTTAGGGTCAGCCAAAGTTTAGCTGTTACTGCACGACCATATAACCCCACCCCTGCTGGGTTAAAACAGATTAGCAATCACATGCTTTGGTGATCTATGTAAACACAGATGATCAAATAAATCAAATATTTGATGGGATCCAGAATAGATAGTAGAGACTGATAAATGATTCCTTTCAATATGGACAACTGGGGAAAGTCAATTCAATTCAGTTCAATTCAATGCAAAGGCTTTATTGGCCTGATAGTTACAAGAACAATTTTGCCAGAGCAATAAAGTTCAGTTTGTTCAAATATATTGGACACAATACAAACAACACATAAAAGCGTTTCAACAACATTAAGTTTAATATTTGTTACTTATTAATTAAATATATATATTGCTCAGTATGCATGTTGATGCATGCTCTGATATGATATGCCTTGTCTCCTTCTCCGTTTTTTTTTTTTTTTTTTTTTTTTTTTGAGGGCTCATTAAATTACACATTTGAACTTGTGGAAGTGATGGTTCCTTGTTTCATGAAATTTGTTATGCTGTAGGAGGAAGTGCATTTGCCTCAAAGTCTCTCTTCTTTATAACTTAATGTCAGAGTCGTGTACACTAAAGGTTTTCAGTTCCTCTTTTAAATTCATCCCCCTCTCAAATGAGAAGACAGTATACTGTTTATTTTGGAGCCATCACACCACTTTATCATTGGTTGTCAAATATTAAATCTAGCCCAACCTCCCTCTAGAGGGATTTGGCAAATAAACAAACTCAGGGATGATTTATGTAGAGGGATTAAGAGATTACTTTCACCTTTACCTTTAAAGTCAATATGCATTTTGACAAAGTATTGGGTCTGCTAATATATGCCCAGACCCCTTTTTGTACATATTGCTTTATTAGTCTGCTGAGCACCAGTGGCACATGCTGCTTGTCAACTGGGGGCAGTGTTGCTCTGGAAATACGACTTAACTCTCAGCTCATGCTCACTGCTGCTCAGTGATTCATGAAGTTTCATGTGCAAACAGCAATGACCTAATCGGTTACTTAATTTACCTAATCATATCATTTAATTATTTTAGTTTCATTTCACATTAAAGTCAAAAGGGATTCAATTTATGTTCAGCTCTAATTAAACAAACTGCATTGTACTTGCACCACGTGGATTGCTAGCCCAGTTGCAGTTAATTGCCATAGAGAAACACTTGCTCTAAATTAACAGCAACAATTTCTGGAAACAATATCTCAGATTTTTTTTTTCTTTGTCATCTTTGTATCAGTGTGGAATTAATCAAGTGCTTACAAATGAAATGCTTATTGTATATCATTAAAATTCTAGTGCTTTGTGTAATGTAAAATCATTATTAACAAATGGACAAGGAGTATTGATGTGCTGATATCTGAATGCTTTTAGGCCATAGAAGGTGCAGGCACTGGGTTGGTCTTGAGCGCAAACTGCTTACATCAAACATTTTTATTATTTTTATTTATTTATTCTTTTTTTTTTTCCCCAGATGACATTATCGCTAGCTGGTTTCACAGTGAAACAATACACAGGCTTTTGTGGAAATCAGTAGTGAAGGACATGTTGTGGCTAGGCAATGAGGTACTATGCAGTACTTTCCCTTCCCCAAGGCCCAGGAGACCTTTAGGGAGAAAAATGTTTTCCACCTGCATGTCAAATAGACTTCTGTCCTGAATAAAACCCCAAGTTTGACCTTCATCACTTCATTTTATCTCATCAGAAAGAGGGATGTTTTGTCAGGAGTTTCCACAGTTAAATATCCATTTTCTTTTTTTCTTTCTTTTCCTTTTTCTTTCTCTCTCTCTCGTTTCCATATTTGACACAATGAAGTGACTGGACAGATTTATTCTCAGTAGGCGAGGGAGCAGCCACAGACATTCCACTGGAGTATCCTGTCTGCAGCCAATGACAAACTCATACCACACATCTTGAGCTGTGCCCTTGTTCTTGAAGCATCCACACCTCAGCACTAGCGGGTACACTGCTCTGAAATAGGCCACGATGACAAGTTGTTCACTACTGACCGCTGGCAGTGATATAATTTTTTTTTCTGTCCTGCCTGTTGGCTCTAATGCCAGACCAAGAGACAAGGTGCTGCTGAGCTTTATGACAAAATGCTTTATCCCCCATTAACCTTCACAGAGTGGGTATCAAGAGGGGATTTCAGGTGGAATAAAGTACCAGTGTCAATAGGCAGCTCTGTCACGGCGCTCAAAAGACACTAGTGGCTAGCAAAAGGAGTCCTCCGTCCTTCATTCCTCCTCTCCCCTTTGTGGTTATTTCTTAGCTGGGCTTTGACAGCTACCACTGATAAGAAAATGATTAAGTATCACAGACTCTACAATCCAATCCACACACCTAGAGGTCCTGGAGACTACAAAATAGCTGTATCAACAGCTTTTTCTAATCAGAAAGCTGTATCAACACCTTTTGATTACACTTCAAATGAACCGTATGTGTGTGAGCTTGCATGACTTAGTGGCCTGAAATCCATTTAGATTGTATTTCTCACGGTGTGTTAGAAATGTCAGGCGTAACGTAATGTGAATATTGATTAGAGATCACAGATTTCAAGTAACAAAGAGACAGCTCGAGCACTGAGCTTCCTCCTGTATCTGAAATTGATCGCTCTAAGCTGATGTACTGTATGACACATATAGAAAGCTAGACTGCACACATACTGGACACACACGTCACACACACACACACACACACACACACACACACACACACACACACACACACACACACACACACACACATATGTATAGGCTGGGTTAGTCCATAAGGATCAGCAAATCAGCTGTGAAATTCCCCTGGTGATGCATGTGGGCACCCATGAAAATGGAAGTGGCAGTGGCTGGTCGGTCGACGGGGGGACCAATCTGCCTCCTCATCAAGACCCTTCATTAAAGTGGAGCACTGTCCATTAGCCTCTGTAATCCTCCTCAGCCGCTGCTACACATGACCTTGAGATGAGGGGAGCAGCAGAAACGGCAGAGACGAATCAGACGCCTAGGTGACACCAAACGCTGTTATAACATCATTATTGAGTCTTCACAGATATGTAATAAATGCGCAAGTGACTTTGAATGTTGGCTGTCTGTGAGTGAAAAAGTTGTGACGTGTTGAGAAAACTGGATTAAAAAATGGCCCATTAATTTTCTGCTCTCAAGTGTACAATTCCTGGTAGGCTTCCCGATTACATTCTAATCAATCATAACCAATAATTTAACTCTGCCTCGGGAAGTTGTCCTGCTGATTTTTTTTCAGTGTCTGCCACAGAATATGACTTTCTTTTTTTTTGGTTCAACGTAGTAGGTGCTTAATTGAGCTGGATGTGCGTCAATGATTTCACTTAGAGGGGATCATCAAGATTCAGACAAGCACCTGGTCTTTTATGTGCCTATAGAAAGCTGGCAGGAAAAACGATTACCAGCCTCATTTGTTCTCTATAGACAGTTGTGACCTTTCCAATTGGCACATCCTCTTACGAATATGACAGCTTTTCTTTCCTGAAACCAGAAGTGATCTTGCATTTAATGCACACATAAATTACATTTTTGTCCCCTCGGGAGCGGCATGCAAGAATGTACTGTACAATCAGTATGGCGGTGTGTGGATGTTCCTTTGGATTTGTCGTCTGTGGAAGGTTGCATTGTGCTTGCTTTTCAGTTCCCTGCCAACAGACTGGTCAGTCTGAAGAATGGCTCCTTCAAGCAATTGATTTCTGGTTGTCCAACTGTAAAATGCTGAAATACAGTTTAGGTTGATGTCCACTGCAGTGGACTATAGCAATATATAAGGATTAAACTCATATTCTCTGGATTACATGCTCTTAGTCATGAATGCACAGAAGCTCAAGGGGGATAATACTATAGACCAGTGGTTTTCTAAGAAAAAAAAAAAAAACTTATAGACCTTTAAGGACCCCTGGGTGGCTAACCATTACGAGGGTCCTCAGCATAATGAGGAACAGATTAATTTCACTGTAACTAAATTCTTTACAGATTATGATACAAAATATATGAGTGATTATTTTAACACATTCAGATCTCACCACTTTGAATCTATTTGTTAGTGCTCAAGTTCAAGTACACAGTTCAATACTTTACCGTGCTATTATCTTTGGGGTCAGTTTGATTATATTCAGTGTTTAATGTCTCTAAATACATGATTAGCATTGTTTTGTTTTTTGTTTTTTGTTTTTTGTTTTTTTGCCCCATATTTCAGGACTTTTCCTAAAAAATTAACATGATATGTTTTAAATGTCTCGTATACATTAAGCACCCCTTGGTGTCTGTTTGACCCCAGGCTGTTTCCAGCTGTATAAGACATATAAGAAATAACACTGTACACACATTTGCTTTAGTTGTTTTAGATGACATTGAGGAACTATAAAATACCATTTATAATGTCCAAAAAAAAAAAAAAAAAAAAAAAAAACTTCTCACTACATTTGGGCCCTAACCTAACATAACCACTCCTGTAGTAGTTCATATGACATTTGGGAGGGAAAGACATGATCATGATTGCTGCAAGAACTTTGATGTATAAAGGGGGTGAGTGGGGGAGGTTATGTTTTATTTAAAGACTTAATCAACCAGAAACATAAACCCCCTTACGCATAAAACTGAGTGAAAAAAAATCATGTATTATAATAATTTTCTGGAGGTTTAAATTGCTGACCCAAGTTGACAAAAAATGTTGAAAGGTAACAGTAGGGTTAACTCAAACCAAAATATATTTTCATATCAGGGTCCGGGGGGCAAAATCACTTCAATAACGGGTTCAGGGCTAAACCTGAGGAGCACAGCATGACAAAGTCTGAAAACCCCTGCTAAAGACAATCTCATAAACCAAAGCCTTACTTTGTCAGTGATACGTGAAGTGTATGATGACAGTAACGTGCATAAGGAATGATGGAAGTACCTCTCTGGAGTTTTTACAGTCTGATATGACAGAGTGATGATTTGCACTGACAGCCAGAACACACTAAACATGAACACAGAGCAGATAAGTTCTTGATAAACAGTATCAGATCAAAGTGTGTATGAAGATCGGATACTACAGGTCAGATCATTTAACATAATACATAATAACAGAATATGCACAAGACACCCAGTGACACATCCAGTGTGTGTGACTGTGTGATGCATGTCATGCATACATACCAGTGAGACCTCCAGTTCCTCTTTGTACAAAACGGTTACATGACATGATAAAATCTATTTCAACTGAGAGGTGGGGGACAGAAGCACAGGGGGTGATTGCCAAAATCATTGTTTACTTGAATGGATTACCTTTCAGTGGAGCTGTTAGGGTGTGCAATCACCAGGAAATATCACTGCAGAATGAACTGGCAGAACTATCAAAACAGGGAGCTCAAATATTGAGTGGATGTTTGATTTGGCATTGGTATCCTCACCAGGAGCCATGGGACTTAAACGCTGCCTTTGTACTAAATAAATGGTGCTTTACAAGAGTAGTCTGCAGGCAGGAATCTCTTCCACAAAATATGTGGAATGAATGACAGTCAGTGTGGCTCCTTTTAAGCAACCAATGCATTTTCCAGCAAATGATCTCTCTAAATCAGTGTTAATTAAACTTCATTCTGAATAGCCACACTGCAGTGCTAGTTAAAATTATTTAAAGAAGCCTTCATTTGGATCAAAGCAAATTCAAGCCTATTGCTGTGGTCTGATGTAAGTACACAGGCAGATACATTGCACTGCTTTGGCATTTTGATACTGAAACCAAGCATTCACATGTTAGACTGAGTGGCTATGTTGGTCTGAAGATATATCAGGCTGATATTGGCTGATTTAAATATCACATATGACCCAGTGAGTGTGTGGTCCACTAACAACATGATGCATATTCCTTCCCCCCTTTTTTTTCTAAAACAGCTTGAGAGGAAATAGTCTTCAATGAAACGTCCTTCACCCTGGCTTAAGGAGCTGCTAATTTGTATGTGTGTTCAATAGAAAGCTTTAGCTTCACATAATAGTCTATGCTGTTTCATGGGCCTCTTCGTCCTGCCAAGAATAGAATTCAAGGGAAGAGAGTGAATCAGTTTCTTGGGGGGATATTTTCTCCACTGAAACTCAAATTGATATCTGCTATGAAGGTCAGCAACTTTGATCCAAAAATATCGGTACTGGTAGCAGCCTTCAAACACCATTATCGGTCTTATCCTAGTTCAGACAGTTGCAGAAAAAGCATATGGAAAATGACTAGCATTACAAGCCTGATGCAAAAGCAAAGATTCGATGAAATGTTGTCTCATTTTTGCAATACACTAGAGGGAAAATTTCAATTTGAGTAGGCAATAGTGAGGGATTCATCTTCTGACTGCACGGAGGCAGAGAGAAAAGGCTGAGAGAAATGCATTCCAGGCATTTTTCGTTATGGGAGTGTTAATGCTTTTTGTTATCGCCTCTGTTTGTTGTACAATACTTGGGTCAGTCAGTGTCTGCTGCCTCACTGTCTATGGAGTCCATCTCTAGTGATGAGATCCTACAGTCTCTCTCTCTCTTTTTCTCTCTCTCTCACACACACAAGGACACCCACACACATGCACCCATACAGACACCTGTTTGGTAAATGCTATTACTCCATTTCATACCCCTTCATCCCGCTTTGCTTTTCTCCCTTTCTCCCTTTCTCCCTCTCTCCCTCTCTCATGCTTCTGCACAGCTGCTTCTGCTTCAAGGTTTAAGCCACGGGCCTTTCAACTCATCCTTATCCTGAAGCTCTTCTGTCCATCACTACTCTCATATCTCCAACAGGACTGGAACCCGGTCTAAACCTGGGCCTTAGTAATGATGACCGCAGGCACAACAACCATCTGTAATGTGTCTGCTCCCCCCTTCAGGGATCTGGAGAAGGATGTGCTGTCACTCTAGCAGGGGAAACATCTGTTCCCATTAAATTACTGTGGCCCTGCCATGCAAGTTATCTCCACTGCACTCCATTTTACCGCCTGAGTCCTGTGCCTGTCGACAAGGGGATAAAACAAGATTAGTTAAATGACTGGGAACTGGGGAAGTAGTGAGGGAGGGAAGGGAAGAAGAAAGAAAAAGAAGGAGATGTCTCCTCACTCGTCCTCTGCTCTCTTACCAATTAGGAACTGGGGACTGTCTTCGACTAAAGCGAAAGAGGGATATAATCACCCCATCCATCAGCTAACTTGTCACTGCATAGCCTAAACCCATTACATGAGTAACATTGTGAGTGGCCCATGAGAAGAGGCAGGCCTGTATAGAAAATTTCTCATCTCCTGAGATTTTCGCGATAAGTTCTATGTTTAACTTCTCAATTGCTGCACTGTCGCTCGAGGTCTGAGAGGAGTTATTTGAAATTTGAAAATGAGCATTTGTTCTCAAAGCAGAGGTTGCAGGAAACAAACGAACTGAGAAACACTGGTCTTGACTGACAGCGCTATTTACTTTAGTTTTAGTGGTTACAGTATAGACTGCAGCTGCTGCAGTCCTTCTGCAGGATTGGTACAGTATGTACACTAAATAAGGAAAGATTGAGTCTTGCAGGTTGCTGCAGCTAAACATATGGTATATAACCAGCACCTGCAACATCTGTTATTATCAGATTAACGATGAAAGAGCTATAACTGTGTCAGATCCAGTTTTCATCAGATTTTTTTTTTCCTTTTTTCTTTTCTGGCAAAGGACACATTGTAACAGAAAGTACAGCATAATTTGGACAGTTTGCTTAGTCAGTATATGTGTGTTTCTGCACACATTTGTACGTGGGAATGTATGCATATGTGTTTGTATGAATGTATGTTTATGTGTGGCTTGATGTTCTCTATGACTAACATTTGCTTTGTATTTCGTTATAGTGCAGATATTCTGCCCCGACAAGTGGGAAAACAGATTTTGCGTCCTGAATCAACCTGCACTATATTCTACTGAAAAAGTATATTTTGGGGATATGCTCCCCGTGATATGTAAACCTGCATCTTGTGTCTGCACAAAAGTGATCATTCAGTATTCAGCAAATGCAGATATGAGCTATTTTGAATGCTACTGCCCTTTGCTTAATTCATTACAATTCATTTTGTCTTGTGCCAGGAACATGCCAGCGCAAAACATTTCCCTTTTCAAGGATTTATGTTATTATAACAGATCACTGGGCTTTTTGCTGGAGGAGAGGGGCCACTTTGTTGTTAAATTCTTAACAGCATTTAGTTTGAATTCTACTGTAGCCAGCAGGTGTGCAGGTGAGAGTGGCGCGTGGGAGGAGGATGGGGTGAGGAATGCAGGGCAAGCCAGGTAGGAAGAAAAAGAGATATCTGCAGGGTAAAAACAGCAGGGGAGGAGAGGAGTAATGAAGAATACTGGGAGAGGGAACCCCGCTGAGTGTCATGACAAAGTGAGGTGGCAAAGACAGGGCTTAAAATAGAAATCCTCAAATGAAAGGACATAAACAAAATGAGAGCAATCAAGTGACATTTGCATACCCCCACCCCCTACCCCTCCACACACACAATCTAAATGACAATACCTAAAACAAGACACAAAACAGAAAATATTGTTAAATACTGTTGCACTTCTGGATCAAATGACCAAATGAATCATTATAAACTGTGAGAGACAGTGTGAGAATTTGTATGATAATATGAATCGCTACAGACATTGTGAGATGGAAAAAAAATGCAACACTTAAAAGTTCTTTCAGGGAAAATATGTACAACTTTACAGTATATTTTTAAAAAATTATTAGCCACACATATTAGAGGCTATATACTGCAGATCTTGGGGATTGTATGCTACAAAAAAAAAAAAAAAAAAAAAAAAAAAACTCCAGATAGATAAACAGGGACTGAGACCACATCGAAAACACTCACAGGGGGGAACCACCTTGAACTGTCTCTCCAGTCTCTCTTATGTTTGGTCAGCTACTCATAAATAAGAGTTAAAGTGTTTCTTTGCTGGGGCTACATCTTTCAGTGATTGCATCTGTTAGCTCTAGGCTACTTGCAAATCTGTGGCATGCGGCTGGCGTGTGGCATGCCCGTTTATTGTGGGTTTAATTTTGTCTTCCACGAAACACGGCGAGTCTTCAGTTCTGAGCCTCTCTCTGTGATTTGATCTCATTTGATATTCTTCCTGAATATCAGAAAAGCTGAATTATATCAATCAGGCTCCATCCAGTAAACAATTGTCCAGCTTTGTTTTTCCTAACACTCACAGATGCTGCTCCCACCTCATCATCATACCGCACATGTGCAGATTATTAAAAGTATGGTCAACTAAACTGTGCAATTTTTCACTAAAATACATTTTTTTATTGTCATCATTGGGTGTGTAAATCATCATGAAAATGAGAACTACTTGTGAGAATCTATTTTCATTTATTTATTTGTTTATTTGTATAAGAATTTATTCCAGAGGGATGATGCGGTTTAACATAGTTCCAATACAGAGTATGAAACTGATGTGCTGCACAGACGGTTTATAGCAATTGTTAATTTTCAACTCTTGTCTCCTGCTGGGCTTTTTACATGTGCAGTGTAACTAAATATACAGCTTTCATTATCATAAAACCACAATACACTGCAGACATGGAAGAACAATGAAGTACACATAACAGAGAGAGAGTTGTGTCTTTCTGACTAAAACAATTGGTCTTTCCAGGGGAGGGATGGAATAAAAAGTTACCTACATGCCACTTCATTTTTGGTTCCTCCTGCCCCTATTTGACTGACCCCTCGACTGCACCTGCTGTCCTGTGCTTTAGCAAATGATAGGCTATTACCAGTAGTATTCATTGAATAGTATTAACTGTTACAGCAATGTTAGCTATGAAAGCATGTGTTATCATGTTGTTGCAGTGGTCGTTCCACCAAGTGGGTTATTTTCACTAGTTTGTTAGTCTTACCAGCACCATGACAACAGTGTTACTCTGGAGAAATGCCCACTCATACCCCTTGTGTCCACTCCCTGTTTTTCACTGGGTTTACTATCCCTTTAAAGCAAAAAGTCACTTATATGCTGCTTAACCAGACATAAAAGAAATAAATATTTACCCTAGCACACCACATTACCTCACCTGTGCAAGCAGAAAATATTCATTCTTTTGGCCATCATGTACCCCTGATGTTGTGCTGAATAGCAGCATACAGTAGGTGAAAATGTCTCTCAGGCAATTACATCGCTGGTTCAAAATGGGCTGTTTCATAATAATTAATAATCTCAATAATTATTCAATGGAGCTGTGCAGGTGTCATAAAGCTAATAGCATAGAGCAGCAATGGCTATCATCTTTCACCCAGATAGTTTAATTCTTAGCACTGTCTAGGCCTGATTAAAACTCAGCGCTCTCATTACTATGCTTTTCAAGACAATGACTGGGAGCTGTGATAAACAACTTTTTAATTGCAAATGCCTGAAGTGTGACCAGTGTCAGAAGTTTGGATTTTACATCGGTGTACTGGTGCCACTGCATGGCTCACCTCATCTAACAGATGGTGAAACCCATACCCAAGCTATGCAAAATGCCAGACACTGCTGTGGCATTTTATAGAAACTGCTGCTTGATTTTCTTTTTACTCTTGGTTTTTCAGGACTTTTAATTTATGCATCTGTAAAAGACGTTACTACCATATATTAAAGAAGTAACCTAGGGACATCTCCATCTCTGCTGAATCATCACAAAATCAATAGTCCTAAACATGGAATCACTGGAACATGTAAAACATCATAAACCATGTTCATTCTACATGAGGACATACGGCAATCGTCTTTTGGGTTCAGCAGACACCAGTGGGCTTCAAGAGAATCTGTTTTCTTCTCACAGACTAACGATCGACTCTTGGTGTTGGGCATGGGTAATCAATGTGTAATTATTCCTTCAATGTGAAACAAAATGAATATGCAAAGACAAAGACGCAGGAGCTCAATCTTTCTATTGAGTTTTAATCACTGATGAAAAACTGTTTTGCCCCCATTTCCATGTGTGAATAAATCAATGAGATGAAAAAAAAGATGAGAATCTCTCTCTCTCTCTCTCTCTCTCTTTCTCTCTCTCTCTCTCTGTCTGTCTCTCCACCATAAATATCTGTTGGCATATGACTGCCTCAGTCACCCAGGTTAGTTATATAATGATTTTTTACAAGCAAGATATCCAGGCCCGTGAGGAGACAAATATAGATTTAACAATTCTGCAGTGGGTATTTGGCAGAGATGTTTCTTTTTTTTTTCTTTTTTTTTCTTTTTTTTTTTTTGCCTGTCATGATAAACAGTGTTTTGTAATATGCATTTCACCTTGAGAAACACTGCATCATCAGTGTATCATAAACAACAATTAGCCACTTTGAGCAAAGTTAGTCTGTTTGAGCGAGCTGCTGCCTTCTCTGCTCATCGTTCTGCATGATAAACGATTAAAAAACTTGCAAAATAAATGAATTACATTCGATCTAAAGATCATGCTGTGGAAATAGGGCTAAGGGTATCTTGAGAACAAAGTATCCTGCTTTTAGCTTGCAATATGTACCCAGAGACAAAATACCTGAGTGTTTAGTGTTGTATAATATCGATACATTATGGAGTTGCCTGCACAGCAAAATAGCAAACACCCTTGTGTCCTTGACGCCCTGTGGTAGAGCATGAGACATTTATCTTGCACACATGCATATGTAAGCACATATTGTGCAGCATGATCACACATGCTATCACAGTGGCACTCACACACAATGTCTCCCTCCCTCTTTCTCATTCGCACTCTCTCTCTCTCTTTCTCTTTCTCTCTCACATACACACACAAACACACGCGCATCATGCGGGAGGCCACAAAAGAACACAATAGCGTGCATCATAACCACTGCTGTGGCTAGTCCTTGTAAATTGTTTTCTTTAAATTATTGATCAGTAATGGAGAGGAGAACCACAGATTTTGTCAGCCATACCCTGGTACGCTGTCAGGGGATTTAAATATTGAATAGATTTCCCTTTTAATAACAGCAGAGTATATGCACTAAACTCTATCAGCATGCTATCAGCCGGTGCGTGACTCATAGATGTGTCAGCGAAGCTCAAACAGCAACTATACACTAGAGGAGAATCCCAGCGCATACGTCCACATCCCTCCCAGTCATTCACAGTGCAGGATGAAAACGGTAAACAGTGAGTGAACACATCCCATTGAAGCTGCCTCCCACTCAGATACTCTGCTTGGTTTTCTGCCGCTCCACTGGGGCTAGTGAGAAACGGGGGTGGTTGGGGGATCGGAGACATGCTGCCCTGCTGCTGGGGAGACCTCAGAGTTCAGGGCAGGCTCTAATTGTGGTGTGAGAGTGGGGGAGGATTTGACCTTTACTGATTTATTTACACACAAACGTCTCCATCACAGTGGACACGGCTCGTCATCTTCCCTGGGAGAAACCTTGACCCCTCCACCAGACAGGAAACCTCTTCTTCCACAGCTCCGAACAGGCCGCTTATTAATAAACACTTGGCCTCCCATGCTTCTTTTATAAGATAGCACACACACACATATGCAGGCAAGCAGGCGTGCACACACACACACACACACACACACACATGCACCCTGGCATATACACACATAAAGGCAAATGCATAAGCACACACATTCTCACCAGAGCAAAAACTGAGCAAAGTCCTTTGGCATTTGTTCAGGGCGCAGTTAGAATGAAGTAATTAAATTAACTAGTTCGGGGTTAAATTTGAATTTTCCTCCAAGGGACATCCTCCCAGGGACTATAATGGTGTTTGCATATTTTTTTGGAGCGAAAAGATAACATTGTTCCATGTATGAGCTTCAGTGAATATATCCAGGGTTGTAGAACGGTCATTAACACTCGGTGTCTTTTGGTCTGATGTAATCCCTCTTCTAAGCACCGTAGTCTTTTATTCTTTTCTTTTTTGGGTTTTGTTCGGCTTCACTTACTCTTGTCTGCCGGATGTGATTTTTCTATTTTACTCAATTAGACTGACTGGGGCCTTTTATTATCTTTGCCTATCATGCAACAACCCATAAAGCATTCACATCATTTCCACCAAAGCAATCCATACATTTATTCATGATTCAATGCTGCACATTAGAGCTGTGCTGTGATTAAAAACCTAGCAATTTTGAGTTAAAAAAGAAAAGATATTACTAACAAACTATAATACTATAAACACTCTTAACCATGGCTGTACACAATCCAGCAATCTTGTTGTAGTTATTTTATAATACAGCAGTGGCAGGGTTGCTAACCTACGCGTTAGAATATTGATTAAAGATGAAAAATTCACTGCTCCTCTCCTGTTACAGTACCTTGGGTACATGTCGTTCTTTGATAATGTCATTGATTGCTGAGGTCAACACTCAGCTTGAAACACACTACATGATGGATTAATGGTCACCAGTGACTAGAAAACATCAGTAATCGATACAAACTGAGAGTGTGCCAGCAAACCAGTCCAATAAAGCACCATGTTATTGTTTGATTACAAAGCATTTGTGATTTGTAAACGCTATAGATATGCAGCCTATTCAGCTATGATTTTTTTCAAACATGCCTTTCGAGGCATCTGCCTTAACTTCATGTAAACCATATAAAATACAGGAGGAATGTGAAGAATGAAGACAATCTGTCGAGTACCTAACATAAGTTTCCACAGATCACCTTACTGCGATAACACTCGTTCATCCAGCGCCCATCTTTTCTGTCTCTCCCATGCTTTCCAATTTAAGTTATGAAAACTTAAATAAATCAATAAAATTTATTGCATATATTTGCATGCAATAACTTGCCCTGATAGTGAGTATGAAAAAATGATTGATTCTGACTAACAATGTAGAAGCATTCTAATTATGCCGTATTTAGTAGCCGAATCATCATTAAAAATCACACAGTGATTTTAAGAATTGAATAAGAGATATGCCATAATGAAAAATTGAATACTGTTCATGCAAAGAACAAGGTAATTGGATCAGGCAGATCTGCTGCAAAAATATGATTAATTCATGAAATTACAGCATATAATGAGATACAAAGAAATACCAGCTCATGCTGATAAATGCCTGCAAAAACTCTAATTAAACAAGCATAACAATAAGGCTCAAAACAGTGACACTGTGTGTCTATCATCTCAAACTATTTGCTGTCAACAAAATTAATATTTAATCTTTTGAGATATGACTGCAAAGCATTAAATCCAGCAATAAATGAGTTTGATGATAAAAAGGTTCACGTCAGCAGCTGTTTGATCGGATGTGATCACATGATTTTTAATTAATCTTAAAGGTTTCTTTTTAATATTGAACTTGAACTCAAAATCATTATTTGAAAATGTGAATTAACCAGCAATACACTGAGGATTTCTCCAGCGTTGCTTGCCCATCATGTGTGGCGGTGGCACTGGGGACAAAGTGAACAGCAATAAAAGAAGATAAGTGTGAGATTTAAATAAGTCACCCAGGATCACCCCATTATATGTGCTATTCCTTTTTAAACCCTCATCAGCATAGCAGGGGATTTCCAGCTCAGTTTCTCTGCAGCTCAGGCAAGACTACAGTCTCCCAGGAGAAAAAAAAAAAAATCTCTTTATACCTCTGCATGATGCTGCTGTCACTTATCAGCTCGTGAAAATAAAGGCCTCTTTCCATTTATGAGCTTCAACAAATTCTTGAGGCAACACCTAATATTAAGGTGCTATCTACAAAGGCAGCTGTTAGGGAATAGTCAATTATATCTTTTAATGTGTGATCCGTGCAGGGACAGAGGTCCTTAAGTAATTTTTAGGCAGATGTTCGTCTGTGAGAAAAACTGAATAGGTTCTCCTCCCACGGTGGCAAAGAGATACTTATTGTGACGGTGTACCCAAACAGTGAAACCCAAAAAGTCAAAGGAGAGAGCCGAGTTGTTGTGTCAGACAGTTTTAATCTAAAGAGCTGAGTCTGAGGTCACAAAGGTCACACCATACAGTTATGTGGTCTCAATGGGTGATGCTGTTTTGGATTCAGCAGAATCTGTCATCTCTACATCCCATTCTCTGTTCTCCATTGTAAGCCGTTAAATTTTTTCAAAATGTAGCCATTAAAGTGAAAATGGTCCCTTTCCCTCCTTCAGATGCAATATGTGGTTTATTGATCACAAGGCTGTTACTGGGATTGCTGGCTGTGGTTAGATGTCATTGCTTGGTCAAGCGAAGCATCCTCACAAACAACACAGTAGCCTTCTACAGCATCTTTGCCGACTTGCTTTGAAAAAGGCACTATTCTTGTGAGCATCAGATTTTCATTTTGCAGGTTTTCCAAAGCGCACAAAAAAAAAAAAAACATTTATTGAGACCTGTGTGACAGTAGATTACATGCTGCAGAAGTTTAACCTCTTTTTGTTTTCTGTTTCATATCATGTTGGCACAGTATTTAAAAAGGGTGTGTAATGCTTTCACCACTTGCAGAGAACAACAAAAAATACATTTATTCAGGTCTTTGCATGCCATTTAACACTGCTTGCTGCAGCTATGTGCAATTCCAGGTGTGTATCTAGGGACTGCCCGATTGTATTTAATCTTATAAAGAATATGCATGAGTCCTTTTGATGCAGTAATAAACATTCTTTCCCTCTGCTTCACTGTAAACTTGAAAGAAAAGGTCCTGGTGAAGAGGTGTTGTATTATAATGATGTGATGTTCAGACTAAATATTTCAGCTCTACACTTCCAAAGAAGAGAGCTGCTATCCACACGGTAGTCCTTGCCATGCACTTGAGGTGAACTTAAGGCATTTTAGACAAAAGGGAAAGACAATTAAATATTGATTGAGCTTGTTTGAGGGGAAATGGATATGGTCAGCTCTTGTCAATAGACCAGACCCATAGATGTGTGATGTATGTTTATTTATGTGCTATAAGAAAAGGAAGGTCATCAATGCAGGGACATCTTCAAAGTGCATTTTCTAGAAATAACCTGTAGACTGGTTCTCTGCCAAGTCTTTAGGGTAGACGTGTCTCTTAGTAGAGCTTAGAATGCTCCTCTAAGTGCCTGATAAGTAATTTGATATTGACCAACACATATTTTGGGCACTGTCCAATGAAACACCCAAGAAAATTTAATTTGTGCATGCATGCTTTATTCTAACCACCTACAGTATATCAAAACCCACAGCCTGTGCATCAAAACTCTCACCCAAAGGTGTCTTACAGTATAAAGTCAGGAATGGATCTTCTTTTGGTGAATTAAAAAAAAAAAAAAAAATCAAAGGAAAAGTTTTCATGCCCTGGGACTGAAGTTTGATAATGAAACCTACACCCGTTTGCTTTTTATAACCGCTACTTACTAGAAAATGTCAATTTATCTACAGGGAAGTAAAGTTTCAATTGATGCTCTACTGTGCCTTTCCATCCTCTTCACTTTTAATATGGCACTGATTTATTCAACTGAATTATGAATACTATGAATTAAACTCATGGCTTCATCTCTCTCCAGGGCACTTTATTCAATCTAGATCTAATATGAAAAGGGGAAAAAAAATCATAGGTGGGTAATTCAAGCAGAACAGGCTTCAGCCTTGAGTTTCCGAGCAGGTGTGAAGATACAGTCGAGAGGCTTTATTAAACCCAGGGTTGGGTAAACAGACCACGGAGGAGCGATGGAGAGAACAGGGAGCAGAGGTAGGTGTCACTGTGACAGGCGGCACACAGAGGACAAGAAGTGAGCAGAGTTGGGATCACTGAGCACCTGGTTCTCCCTCCAGAGCACTTTGGCAGCACGGAAAATGCGGAGGAAAAAGAAAACAATAAACACATCGCCATGCAGTGAATAAACAATCCCATCTTGGCGTTTTGAGCAGAGAGCCTAATAATGGCAAGAGACGCGTTTCCAATTCCAGCTCTGTCGAGGCCATAATCACATTATGCATAACATTTCTGCATCTGAATACAACAAGCCCCCTTTTTACATACACAGTGGGACAGCGCAACGTGTGGGGCTCAATTGCGAAATACCAGCCCTGCATCATCAGTAGTGATTGCACCTCTCCCACTACCCCAGGGTACAAACGCAAACACACACCCAAACATACACACCCACATGCCAAAATGTGCACCGACGTCAACTCATTCATGTTTTTGATCTCTGTAGGAGGGAAGCAATGAGAGCTCTGGATTCAATAAAAAAACGACAAAGGTATGCAACGCTGCAAAGTCGGCCATAAATTTGACATTGTCACTTACACCATGTTACAAATAAAAGAAAATGTCATCCCCTATGTTAACTAAGAAATGTCACACCGGATGCGGCTCAGGGGCAGCCTCAACACCGAGCTGTATTACTGTAAAGCTGGTGTGAGCGGGCACTTGAGCAGAGGTCAGTGCTGAAATGATGACTGACAGAGGCAATCAGGGCTTTTTCTCCTGAAGGTCTGACTTTCCCACAGTGCTGTACGTGTTCATTATGCGCCCTGTGCACAACACTTAAGTGGGCTAACTCCAATCAATTCCTCCCTATCCCACAGCCTCACCACCCGCAACCACTGCTTTTAAAACACAGCCAGTTACAATTGGCCATGCATCACACTTACTGCACCAATCAGCTGGGGATGGCTACAGGAGACACACTGAATCCCTAAATGTCACATTAATACCTCTGTCTATTTAGAAAGAAAGACAGAAAGAAATTTGTCCCTCAAAATTGAAAGGCAAATAGGTCACTGTTTTTTTTTTTTTTTTTTTTTTTTTTTTTAACATTTTCATTCTAGGAAAAATACGTATATATATGTTTATCAGGGTAATTTTTATCCTCTGAATTTCACAGTTGTGGATATTGTGGACATAAAAGTGGACATTTGCACTTCAGTAGGCATGTGTTTGTTTTTTAAATTGTGTGGCGGAACAAAATTGCTGTCATTCCCTCTGTTTTTATACAGTAGATACTGCACTGCTTATTCACAGGCCCATGATATCTAAGATGATTGTAATCCTCACCACAAAAATGATGGGGTGAACACAATGATCTAAAAAAAAAAAAAAAAAAAAATCCAGGCTATTAGAGGGCCATGCCTTCCAAACAACACCGTGAGAGGCAACTGGTAAATAGATAGCTCTTCACAAGCCAAATGCTACAGAAAAGAAGCCAGTATGATGTGTGCAAGAGATGGGCCCATTCTTTTTATATAGATTCCTTGTGTGAGCAAATAAATTGAAAAAGTGCAGTGGTGAAAAAAGAACATCACTAATACTCCAATTCGGTTCAGTGGCATGTCTCCGCAACAGCGTTTCCGCAATGGGGATGTGAGATGAGAGCCATCAATCCCAGGAGAAAGAGCGGTACTACTGATTTTAGGAGGGGAGAGGAGAGGAAATAAGATACAGTATCAGGATTAAAGATTTGGTGGGAAAGGCAAATGTTTCAAACACCCAAGACAAACAGTTTTTGGCAGGCTTTTTTTTTTTTTTTTTTTTTTTTTTTTACAAGATTCAAAATGGCCATACTCGCGTAGACAATCAAAAACCTGTCTCTTACACACCACTCAAACACTTAAAATGCTTAAGTATGTATAAGATTCCTGTCAAAGAAAAAAAAAAAAAAAAAAAAAGGTAGGGAAGGGAGGCTGGAAATCAAATATAAACTATCAAATAAGATGAACCCATTTGATTGTTATTAGTGTGAGTTCATAGAACACAGTGAGGAGAGCCGTAAGACGAAATGAGGGTGTGAAATGAACCACCAACCTCAGGTTAATAGACTCTCTATGAATGATAGTCTATGAGAGCGGAGAACACCATTACACACGTCCTGCTTTTTCCATTCTTCATCACAAAAGGAGGAAGGGAGGAGAAGATTCCCGAGAGCTGAAAGGAGAACTATGATCAGTGCTTGTTCCAGTACTTTTATTTGTTCAGTTTATTTTTAAATGAAAGTTATGGTCAAGTGATATACTCATGTGGCAATGGAATGCCACTTTGGCCGGTGTGTAAATTTACCACATGTTTAGGAAAATGTTTCTGACTTGTTTCCACGTTATAAAATATCAAGTATTTTCTCAGGTACTATTACAGCACTGAGCCACTGTATGTGGAAAAAAAAAGATAATGTAGAGCAAAATTGCTGATGTTGTCTGCAAGACAGATGATATTCTCTCCGCCTGCTATGTCTTTTGTGTCACACCAGCAACTCAAAGATGATCCAAACTGTAATGTTAAAAGAGCAGCTGTCAGACACGGTACAAAGAGCAAATCAAAAAAACAATTGTGTGTGTCTCCCTCCAATCTGTATTCAGACCCAATCATCCTCATCGAGCATGCCTCATTTTGAATCAATGGACAGTAATGCACCAACACTGCTCCCATCAGACACACCTCCCCCTACGAAGGCAACAGCAGCAAGATTGAACATGGCTCCGCTCTGGAATTGCCAGGTGTGATCCTTCTTCAGATGTAGGATTTGTTCGGCCTGTTCAATCTTTATGCAAAGCAACAGACGTTATTCAAGCAGCGGGTCGCATCAGGCAGCATCTGAATTCGGGGCCTGATTAAGTGAATTAGCCATGTGGGGAGGAGACAGACACCTACAGGGCTTCTCTCTGGGCCACTGCATGAACAGCTGGGGGCTTTAGCTCCCTTTCTGTTGGCAACATGCAAACATCTTTGGCGATTCATGTATATATAAATCAGAATGTAAATGTAAATGCAGACAGGACACATATCCACACAATGTCTTCTTTCTTCAAAAGCAGACAAAACAGATATTCTAAAAAGACAGATCATGTTACTTGTGGTTGGATCACCGTTGCTGTGTTATGTTAGTTTAGATCAAAAAAGCAAAAGGTTGATATGGAGTGTAGAATTTTTCCAGAAAGATGGAAAGATTAGTCATTTTACTCTGGGAGATCAATAGCAAACCTCTATGCTATAGATTTGCTGTATTTCTCTCTTCTGCTTTATGTAACTCCACATTCTGCTATTTTAATGGGCCAACATACAATGTCTCATTGACTGGTAGGCTACAAATTGATTGATGTGTCGACCTCAGTCATATTGACCTTAGCAAAAAATTATTCGGGCCCCTTGAGGTTTGATTTGAACAGATGCGGCCCCCTACCTAACATGAGTCTGACACCCCTGGCCTGTACTTTCATTTTCACTGGAATTGTAAAGTTGTGTCAGGGTTGTTTCCTGCTGCCAGCTTCTGCTACCGGGACATCAAATACAATATGCTGTTTGCATAAATCCAGATTCAACTATAAAGACTTTTTTCATTTTTTTATTGATAGTACAAACATCATTTGTTGTCTTTGCATTACCTTTACAATGCCTTCCAGGTGCTAACAATTCAAAAAAAGTTTTTGTTTGACAAATAATGTGGTAATCCCATGATGTGAAGGTTAGCCTTTTTGTTACTTTCTTTCTTTGTTCCCAAAGACCCATATTGTAATTCAGCATTTGGACTTTGGGGAAGTTTAGCCCAGATATCACCAATTCATAATTGATGTGAATAAACATAATCTCCATATCAATGGCATTCAAATGACATTCAAATTGGCTTCAATCCATTAATTTGCTGCAGTCACCAAAGGCTTGTTGGATGTTTGTCAAATATGGCTGCTCTCCAAATGGTCCCTGTGCAACAATGGATATGAGGGAGTCACTGACTATTATAATAAATTGACTCCTCTGACTGCAGTTTAAAGATGCCATTCATATGGACTCGCCAATGAGTAAGAATACTTCATCAGCAGGTTAAAAGTATTGAAGCTTTTAACACTTCACATTGTCATTTGAATAAAGCTGCTAACATTAAACCTGCTCTCTGATTGGAGAATGAGAAGGGTTTGATTAGTAATTGTATAATTACTAAATCTGGCATAATAATCATGATATTCATGTTAATTTGAGGGATGTTAGCTATGGAGAGCATGAAATGTATATTATGCTATGTACCAGCTTTAGTCAGGAGTAGGAGCAAACCAGGCAGAACAAGTCACAGATTTTCATTAGCCTTGTCAATAAAAACTATAATTAGCTCTTTCAGTTGATGATAAAAGTCATTGTAGCTGGTATATTGATGTAATTGCAGACTAGCATCACTGATGCAAGTGGAAGATGTTCAATATTTCACAAGTGGTAAATTTTGTACATCGTGGATATAGGGAGGCACAGCATTAATTATAATGACATGCTATTTATTGCTCCTGCTGAACAGAAAAGCAGAGAAGCTACTTCCACACTCAGGAGAGGCCAAGATAAATTCAAAATACAGGTGGCATTTGAATATGAATATGTAATATGTCTAGCTATTCACTGTGTTTCAATTCCCATCATGGGCTACATTTTAGAAATTAATTGAGTAGCATCTAATATGGAGGAATAAGACTTCAGCAGTCCTGTGTTTCAAAGTGATAAGGTTTCCACAAACAAAGACTGAGTAAATAAAATGAACTTCTTGAACTTAGACGCCAAATGTGTGCATTGTGGCTAGATTGGCTAAAAGTGTTTTTTAACATAATGCTCAGCCAGCACATTAAAAGATAAAGGGTTATGATATACAGTGGAGACTCGCCGAGCCTTGTTTTTTTTTTAATAAGGGCTGAGCATGAACTGCTGAGATCTGTAGCCCTGCACAGTTCCACTGGGACTGGGCTGTGTATCGACCCTATACACAGGCTCTGAATACTCCCTTGGCTGAGTCTTGCTCACTTATCTTCCTCACTCCTGTACCACTCCATGCACGGTCGCATCCCGGTTTAAAGGATGTAGCAAATTATGAATTGGAAAATGAAGTAAGATCTCTCCAGCATTTTCTCCTTAACATATTCTCAACTGACCCGTGCACTGTTTGTTCAACAAAAGCTTGATTGTGTTGCAGCTCTTGTCACTGTAATGCTTGTGCAGTCATGCTATTAAGTGCAGTATTAGTAATCCCAACTGGAAAAGCTTATACCTAATGAGAATATATTAAAAACAGTGGGAAGGCTACGCATTTATGTAGTGCACCTTTGATTTAGATTGAGGTTTGCTAGATTCTTTCTGTTGTTAACAAACAACAAAATCCGAATTCTTTGAAGTATCTTTTGGTGAAGGAGGCCATAAGTAATTTAATTGATTATGCAGAGCTGTGGAAGCATTCGATTTGTGTATGCACAATGAGTTTGCACTCAGTGGATTGTGCAGTCTCCACTGAAATCTCACTGTTGGCAGTGCTGTAAGATGTTAATTTCAACCCACTTGGAAATCTATATGGACCTTCTAGGGTTTACTTTATCACTTGATAACTGCAAGAAGCTTATTTCACTACTGGGACTGACGCCTCTCTATGTTCTTGCGGCACAAATTCAGACACATGCAGCCTTTTTTGTCTGGGTTTGATTAGGCATTAGAAGACAGAACAGTCTGATACCTTCAGCGAGTTGGAACAAGATGTCTGGACCAAGTTGTAATAGCTCTTACTAAATCTCACGCCTGAACTAATATTTATTTAGTTTTACACACTCATGGGCGAGAAATTTCTCTGGGTAGGAAATGCAAGATTTATACTGAACTGCAAGATTGTGTGTTCTGAGTGAGAAAGTATCTTTGAGTAGCACAAAAGAATACAAACCAAAATACACCCTGGCAATAGACTGATATCATATAAATGTTGTATGGGACTTATGATATCATGATATAAAGGGTTCTTTAATTCCTAGTTTGGAAGACACATTACAGTAAAGGTTGTGGTTTTCTTAAGCTATGTAATCATCATCGTCATCATCATCATCATCATCATCATCATCATCATCATCGTCATCATCGTCATCAGCTTTATTTATACAGCACCCACCTCCGGGCTTTACAACCAAGCAAATAAAAATTTAATACAAACATCAAGCATTTACACAAAGAGCAAAATAATAAAGATGAATAAATAAATAAAACAAGAATGAAGTATAAAACAGTGCAAAACCAGTTAAAAGACATAGAATGACATTAAGATAATTATAGTTTAGAAAGTGTGATTAATTAAAAGCAAAACTGTAAAAACAAGGTTTGAGCTGTATCTTAAAACTGTCAGCAGAAGATGCTCGCCGAATTCGTAAAGGGAGTTTGTTCTGAGCCACAGGAGTATAACAACTGAGGGCTGCTTCGCCATACTTGTTATATTTCATTTTTTATTAGACTGTTGTACAGTAGCTGTTCTATTATTTGCCTCAGCCTGCTTTGTCATCATACCGACTTTATTGATGATTGTTTATAAAAAGTCTCTTGTGCATAAATATCTTATGAAAGCATCAATTGTCATCCAAACAGTATCATTACAATATCATTATCGAGGTATCCAGTCAAAGATATTGTGATATTTGATTTTGTCCATGTCACCCAGCCCTAATGTGATCTCTAAGCCACAGAAACAGGCAATCCCCATAACAAGAGACCCAGTTTCCTGTTTGAAATGAGCAGGACCCCAAGGTTTGTGGCAGGATCAATTATAATGTCCTCTACTTCTGGAAAAAGTTCTCTGACAAGCCACCAGCTGCACCAAATCCACCTCCACTCCCCCTAAAAAAGAAGCTGAGGACAATAAAAGTGCTGAAACTCCTAATACGTTTGTCTGTGACTCCTGCTCCTTGACCTCCCAGCTTCAGCTGGAGGTTTACTGCTCTCTACAGGACGGGTGAAAGGTGCAATGACAGCTACACTTTTAACAGAGGCGCCTGCTGAGAGGAGCATGAACACACAGGGAGCAGCAGTCTAAATGGGACGTGATAGATTTGGGAGGGCAAAGAGCACATGGGAATTTTTTTTAACCTCAGGCTCTGACTTCCACAACCTCCTCTCTCTCATTTGAGCCTTGATCTTTAGTGTGAGCCTGACTCTTTTCTCTGTTACTCTGTGCCCTAATTCCCCCTTTCATCTGTTTTGACCATCTCTCTCTCTCTCTCTCTCTCTCTCTCTCTCTCTCTCTCTCTCTCTCTCTCTCTCTCTCTCTCTCTCTCTCTCTCTCTCTCTGCCTCAGTCTCTAATTTTTAAGAGCCATTCATTTGCACTTATAGGGCAGCAATGGAAAGGTTACAGAGAGGATGAATGGGATGATTGATGGATCAATAAAACAAATTTTGAGCATTAACAGGCACTTGGAAGATTACTTAATCATAATAACACCTTCACCGTGTGAAGGACCGAGCTAGAAAGCATGATGAGTCACAGGTGGATTTTATTCATAAAAAAAAGAGAGAAACATTAAGTGAAAAGCCAAAATAACTTCAACCAACTGACCTGATGAACCTCAACAGAGCTGACAAACAATGAACAAAAGGGAGAATATATACTGGGTGATCAGACCAGTCACACACAAAGGGGATAACATAAAACACTAACACACCCTCTAATGTCAAAGAAATAAAGCACGACAGTTAATCTATAAGTCTATAACATCCTATCAATCAAAACAAAAATATCCAAATACCAAACTTGAGTCTAATGAAATACCCAAAATATCAAAACTAAATACCCCCAGTGCTCCCTGATGTGGTGGGTACTTATGGGTACTGCCAGATGGAGCGGTGTAAAGCACGCCGCCACTGGACTCTGGAGAGGTGGAAACGTGTTCTGTGGAGTGACAAATCACACTCTTCTGTCTGGGTTTGGCGAATGCCAGGAGAACATAACCTGACTGATCACAATGTGCCAACTGTAAAGTTTGGTGGAGGAGGGATGATGCTATAAGCTTGTTTTTCTGGGGTCGGACTTGGCCCCTTAGTTCCAGTGAAGGGAAATCTTAATGCTTCAGCTTATCAAGACATTTTGGACAATTCTCTGCTTCTAACTTTGTGGGAACAGTTTGGAGAAGGCCCTTTTCTGTTCCAGCATGACTGAGCCCCAGTGCACAAAACAAGCTCCATAAAGGCATGGCTGGGTGAGTTTGGTGTGGAAGAACTTGACTGGCCCGCACAGAGCCCTGACCTCAACCCCCTCCAACATCTTTGGGATCAACTAAAACGGAGATTGTGAGCCAGGCCCTCTGGTCCAACATCAGTGTCTGACCTCAATGCTCTTCTGGATGAACGGGCAAAAATTACCACAGAAACACTCCAAAATCTCATAGAAAGCCTTCCCAGGAGAATGGAAGCTGCAAATGGAGGACCAGCTCCATATTAATGCCTATGGATTTAGAATGGGATGTCATAAAAGCTCCTGTAGGTGTAATATGGAGGTGGCCCAATACTTTTGTCCATATAATGTATGCAAATGTACATTATGGGCTCTAGTTTCGCAGACCTGGCGAGGCGCGGGCGCAGCGCAGCTGTGCTGCGCCAACTGGGTGTGTCCAAGTGGATTTTGCAAGTTTGGCACGCCGTGCGCCTTGGCGCAACTACTGCGCCGTTCCTCCTACCGGCGCAAGGGAGGAGAGAAGGCGTGGTGTGGGTTTGACACAGCCGATTCACTTTAAACCAATCAAATGAGCCCCTGTCCTCGCCTTTAAAATGCGCTGCGCGAAGGCGTAGTGGTAGTCTACACATTTGACATGGATGAAGAGAGCAGCCGCATCACACACGCACTGAGGCCAGTCTTGGATGCTGCAATGTTGCTGGAGCTACCTGCCATCCATCTGTCCACCCATCCATCCATGCATCTATCCTTAAATTTGTCTTCCTGAGTCCCATGTCTTTCCATTACCTACCTGCCTCGCATCTCTTTTTTTCCAGCTCTGTCACCGTCTGTTAAAGTTATTGATTTTTACGAGCAAATATAAATTTTACTGTGGAGCCCCCATTTTTAATGAATGTTTTTAAAGGATAATCCTCGCCATATTCATATAAATAGCCTACATGTTTGTTTTGCAACTTTCGACTCCATCACATACTGATGCAACAACACACTAGAGATTAAAACAAAATCCGGTTCATGAAAGCTTTTACATTCGCTGTTCTAAACGCCCAGTGTCTGGCAAGGAACCGATGCATTTTACATTTTCTATATGTGTGGAATCAGGGTTTCCGTTAGAAAAAATTGGCACAGGACAACGTGACCGGCAGGTTTTCAATTTACCGGACAAAAGTTTGAAATTCCGGTCAAATATTATCTGAATTTATTGAGCTTAAAATTATATGCAGGCTATATAAGAATGATATCAAGACATGTCAATTTATAGCGTAATCTTTTTATTGAAAAGCAGGCTGTATCAAATAAAATTAGTGCCGTCAATTGACTCACCTGCGTAATGTCTAAAATAAATAAATAAATATTGCACAAGCCTGTGCTCTTTTAACATGAACGTTGCATACAGTTGCAAACAATTGCAACTACAATTTGCAAACAAAAAAACTGGCTCATATCATTTTAATAACGCGGCGTGCTGCCAACTTGAAATCAAATAGATGCAATAAAAACTTAATTCATCAGCTGAATTAAAATCAAAAGTCTCAAGTGTCTCTCCGCAACTTGCAATGCGCATCAGTCTTGTGACCTTGTTCTCCCCCAGGTGACTTTGCTGCACTGTTTTGATCCGGTTCTGCAGAAAAAAACCCTCTCTCTCCCTCTGGTACACCGGAGACAGGGATCACGCAGTCTATTTTTTTTTTTTAAATTATAAATAAAATTACGTGGAAATTGACTGTTTTAATAAAATTGTGAATATTTTCACCGGACATTTAAAAATTACCGGACTTTGGCAGATTTTACCAGTCATAGTCCGGTAATGAAAACCCAGAGTGGAATATTTAAATATATATGGAAGAAAAACTGTGTAGTTAACAGGGGCAGCGCCAGACACCATAACTGGAAAAAAGACATCACGGTACTGGATACATTGTTTGACTGACAGGTGATCAGGTTGGGTTTCCATTACGCTGCCAAACGGTGCCAATCTCCTTTGATCTGACATCAGTTGTGACGGCACAGTCGATATGGAGATACGTTTATGTGCTGACTGAGATTATAGCATTGAATAGTGGTTTCTGTGGGTATTTATTGCATTGTTAATGTGCCTGACATTCTGGAAACCTGCCTGTGAGGTTGTGGTGACTGTGCGCACTGCCCGCCTGTCAGCCAAACTTCCACTGCGCCAGCCACGCTGCGCCTTGCGCCGAAAGTAGACGTGGTTTCAGGAGGCGAGCTTTTGGTGCACCTCGGCGAAGACTTTTGGCACGAAACTGTCACTGCGCCAAGCTGAATCTGTCGACACCTCCCCCTGCTGCGCCGCCACTCCCATCTCGGCGCAGATCCGTCTGCGAAACTTGGAAACCATTCGCCTCGCGCGTTGCGCTGGTCGAAACTAGCTCTGCGCGGGGTGCGCCTCACTGCGCCACCCTGCGCTGCGCCGGGAAACTAGAGCCCTATGAGTGTCAGGAAAATAAGAAAACTAAAGTGTGACAATGTACGAGGGTTACCAATTTTACTGTAGCTGTGTGGCAGCAAATGCGGCCATCACACACTGCCTATGGCATCCTATGGCATCCTGCTTATCCATCCTACAGTCCAAATAAAGCGTGCAAGATTTTTTGCTGTATTTAAACAAATTAAATTCTGCACTGCAAGACTTTGTATCCACTGATTCTACACTGATAGTGATGTGCCTTTCCCTTCCTGTCAAAGTTCAGCCCGCTGTTTACCTTTCCTCTGATGACACCTGACTGTACTCCTGGGTGCCCTTGTGAATGCCACAGCATCATCCGTTAAACACCTTTTTTCCCTGAAGCTAAATGCCATTAGATTTGCAATTGCACTGCCATTAAAGAGAGAAATAAAGGTCATAGGGTACCATTGTCTGCGAGTTGCACTTCAGGCGAGGCATGGGAGCAGCATGTGTGATGCGTTCAAACATCCAGCCCAAGGCGCTGTCTTAAATCAGTTCAAAGACTGAACTGAAGAAATTCTCGAAGTAGTGAGAGAAGTTCACTGCCATTGCATTATCCAGTTTAGTTTCCCCTCTTGGCTTTTGGGGATTTTTTGGGAGTTTTCTTCTTAAAGGCAACAAGGGCTCAGGTCAGGAGGTGTCATTTTATTTTCTAAACACGTTGAGCCTCTGAGGCTGTAAACCACAGACGTCAGAGACATGGCCGGTGAGCACGTCTCATCCAGCCCTCAAGATATTTTTGAAGGAAAGGGGTAAAAAACAAACACAGTTTTAAAACAAAATCATTTTTTAATTTGCATCCAATTATTATCAACTATGTGTAACAAGTAAAATAAGAGGTTTCTATGATAAAACTATAAATGAATGATTAAGGACATATTATGATAAACTAATAAAACCTAACACTACAAATGAAGTAGAATCACCAGGCTAGTAGATGCAGTGACTGTTGCTGCATTACATTAGTTTAGTAAACATCTCATCAAAATAGCAAAAGGTTGACATGGAACGTACATTTTTTCCAGAAAGATGGAAGGAGCAGTTATTTTTCTCTGGGAAAATAGGCAAATGACAAACCTGTATCCTGTGTATTTGTTGCATTTTTCTCTTCTGCTTTTTAATCCCAACACAATAACACATAATTTTACATTATGTGTTATTTTCATGTACCAGCAAGCAATTTCTCATTGACTGGCTACAAACTGATAACATATTAGAAGGTAGTCTAATATATATCCATGTATCGACTTGAGTCATGTTGATGTTGGCAAAAAATGGGCCATCACCTAATATGAGTCTAACACCCCTGCTGCAAACGGTGATTAAGGGTTATAAATAAACTCAACCTTGAACTTCAGATAATAAAATAAACACAACTTGTTTCAAAGGGAACAAATAAACAAAAATGTTAATAATTCTATAAATTCGACACTTGCTTTTTTTGTGTTATTTTCCAGGCTGAGGATGTTGATAGATCAGTAAGGTCTCATTGCTCTGAAGCAGCATGGAGCTTCCTCTCTGTCTGATGGTGCCTGCAGCTATGCCTGATTGACTGATTTAAAACCCCTCATGCATTTACAAGGGAAAATTATGTATAATAAATTAGATGCTTTCTTGTTGGAGGAGCTATTCACATCAAAAGTAGAATAGGCGGTTTATAGATTGCAACACTTTTCTAGATTAGCAAAATGCTTCAGTGTAAGACCTGGCTTTGGATACAATAACAACTGTTTACTATAAAACACCTACCACACCATTAAATCATGCTATCAACACCTTTACTCTGTACAATCAACTAAACAAAATCTTCTTACTTAGGTATGTCAGTTGCATGGTATCCACACCATAAAATACATAAATTAACTGAATTTTCTGGATTACAGTGAAAAGAAAACTCCAGCGCTTGTGATTGGCTGTGTTGAGTAAATTACGCCGAGTTCTGGTGCAAATATTGATGTTTAATAAAGATCTGTCAGATCTAAAGGACATGGCACCTTTGTGAGACACCCACCATCGAAATGAGGTGAGGAGTAGCCCACCGGTACATAGATATCATTTAGAAATGCTATGTGGCTGACACACACACACACACACACACACACACACACACACACACACACACACAGGTACTGAGTAAATGAGAGTTCATTTATAAATGTCACAGAGGATTGAGAAAGCAAAGGAGGCCACTGAATTAATTGCCAGAGAGGCCTGTCATCTTCCTATTTTTAATATCCTGGTGAAAACAAAAGTTCATATAGTTTGAGCTTAATGTTATTTTTAGCTGCTGACGTTTGGTACACTCATGAAATGATGCAACAAAAACAAGCAAAAGATTATACCTCATTAATAACATGCAAGCTACCTTGTTGCACTGCACAGTAAAAGAAGATTAATTCAGCTTTCAAGACTGTTTTTAGTCCAGTCAGCAAGAATATTTTAGTTAAATTCACATTCTTTTTCCATTACTTGTAAGACCTTTACATGGCACCATTTAATTGCTGGCATTGTCAAATTGTAAATTACTATTTACTCGCCTAAATTAATAACATTAAATAGGACTGAACTACATTATATGTGTTTGTTTGTTTGTTTGTTTTTATATACAATATGAAGCTCTGTTGTCATTCAAAGCAAGTCAGCAACTCAACTACGAATGAGGAAACTTTTCTTTTTCAACATAAACTGTCTGGATGTGTGTGTGTGTGTGTGTGTGTGTGTGTGTGTGTGTGTGTGTGTGTGTGTGTGTGTGTGCGTGCGTGTGCGTGTACGTGTGCGTGTGCGTGTGTGTGTGTGTGAATACTGAGTCAGCCTGCAGCCAAGAAGAGGACTTGCAGTGCTGCTTTCTGGTAAGCTTTGCATTTGTTTGAGAGAGAGCATGCCTGGCTTAGTACAGGGATCAGACTATTGTGAGACTGATCCCTTGACTGGATATCTAAAGCTGCAACATCAACAGTATAAAATAGGCATAAATGAACACAGTGCGCTTTTCCTGAACACAAACAAAATCATACCACCAAAATGCAGAGGCACAATGTATTCCACCTGTTGACTATAGCAGCACAACACCATGCTGGGCGAATCCTCGTGTCACCTGAGACTTTGGTGTAAACAGCATCAATCCATGGATCCATACTGCTTAGTGTCAACAGTATAAGGTAGTGGCATTTTCCCATAGGGTAGCTAAACATTGTTGCTGACTAAGTGCATCCCTGCATGACCACAGTCTAAGCTTTTTCAAATGAATATTTGGACAATCTCAAGACTGTCCCGGCAGCATGACAGTAACTAGTTGACTCCAATGGCCGGTGCAGTCTGCAGATCTTAATCCAAAATAACGGTTCCGGGATGAGGTTGGATACATCGCTTGCAGCAAAATAGGTGTCAATTAAAAAAGGGAGCACAGTTCGATTTTGGTTTCAAAAAAGTACCCACCTAAAGGACGTCATGGCCCAGTCTCTGGTGTTCCTTGCTATTTTTGTGGCTTAGCAACACATGCACACAGACCTCTCCAATGGCACCTTTTGAAAAGATTCATATTCAACACCTTCATAAAATTACCAAGAATTTATTGGTCACATTCAAGTGAGTTAGCACCTTGAACTTGTCTGTCTTCAGTTTACTTCACTCACACCGAACACAGAACAGAGGTGGTCTGGTCACACTTTCTTGGGTAGTTTCCTATAGATGTTCAATAGAATGTCAATTGATATACGAGCTAAATATCAACAAGAGGTCAGGAGAATGTCACCAGCCATAAATTACATCTCAACAACATATTGACATATCTATTGACATTCTGTTGTATGTGTTTGCTGATTTTAACAAATTTGTAGGCCTAGATGACATTATTGCCAGTATAGTATGAAACACACAAGGGTTTGGGGCAAGATATTCCCAAGGGGTAACGTTGGGGTTATGGTTAAGTGAGGGCTTATGTTAGGCCTGTTTTAGTGATCATCAAGAGGCCAACAAATTTAACCCTTTGGCGCATAGCGGTCACTACAGTGGACAGCTGTTTAAAGTCATTTTCTCCTAAATGCAATGGTTTCTATGGTGGAATTGCATATCAGCTGTTAGAATGCTCTCTGCTGCTCCCCTCCATTGAGATTTATGCAGAGACTGTCAGTTCTTGTTGCTGAAAACATGTTAATACTAGTATCATGACATGGTAATACCAGTCCTGCATCCTTAAAGAAGTATGGAGACTCACAAATGTGTTCATGCCCTAAGAAGAGTAAAAACACATAAGAAAAAAATCTTGACTCAGGCTTTCATAATTCATGTATCAAAGAGTTAATGTCCAATCACAGTGCTGGTGGGTGCATCTCGCCAAGAACTGGTGGGATCATAACAGTGCTTTACAGACATGTTCAAATGTAATTTATGGGTTATTGATATTCTGCTGACTTCTTGTTGGTATGTAACTTAGATATAAATTGACCAAAAAATTACTGCAATTTTTTAACAACGCATGATGCAGTGGTGGCACAAAATAAGTTAAAATTACATGCCGGCACCACAAAAACAATAATAGTGCAGTGCAAGTCAATTCGGACAAATGACGTGACACCACCACGGGTTAAAATTACACACCACCACCAACGAACATTAGCAAGCTAACAAAATTAGGTTTAGGCACCAAAACTACTTGGATTAAGGAAACATCATGGTTGAAGTTACCTGGCGAACGCTACCATGGGAAACAACATGATCATCTAAATGGTCTAAATGTTTGACCAACAGTTTGTATTTTAAGTAAGTTATGCATAGTGAGAGAGAAAATTGGGTTAAAAAGTTTTCTGGAAAAAAAATATAAATTTTTATTAATGTGTCTATAGTCAGTAAGTAATTATAACAGCTTAATATCTTGTGACAAGCACTTCCACACACTAACCCTAAAGGAAGATAAGGCTGAGGGAACATACGCTCAAATTTAGATGGGATTTAATTTCTTAGGAACAGAGAGAACATTGGGCTGAGGAAACATCGGGCTGTGGGAACGCCGTGCTGACCCCATTTGAGGCCACATGAATGTTTTCATCCTCTAACTAAAATAACAAGACACTTGCTCCTTCTTTTATCCAGTCTGTGGAGATAAAGTGTCTGTAGCTCCTTCAGAAAATTGGAAGAGTGACCAGACTATACTGACAAACAACTGCAAGGGCTGACACCTTGGCCTGCATCTATTTCACTTCAAGTATATTGTATTTTTCTCCCTTGAAATGGTATGTAGATACCACTGTACAGCAACTTGCCTGAAATTGCCTTAAACATCTAAGGAAGCAGCCATTTTCAAGATTACATTCTGCTTTTCTTAACTTATCAGACAGTTCACAGAGAAAAAAAAGGAAGAAAAGATAGGAGTGATGGGATATAACAACAAAGGCTCCAGGCCAATTTTCAAAACAAGTTGAATTTATGTGGTAGGTACCTCAGCCAACTAGGCCACCAGGACAGTATAAAAGTTACCTTTGAAAGTGATCTTATATCATCACAGATTTGCATCGCTCTTTTATCAATCTGCCAGTTTAGAATTCAAATGCTGAATTTAAGCTTAAAATAAACCTATAAAGATTTGGTAGGGAAGTAGGTTGTATTTCCAAACTGAGATATCGCTTCCATGACAGCAATATCAATGCACTTGACATACAGAAGACCTAAAATAAACTTTAACAGCATTTCCATTGTTCAAAGTCCCACTGTCTGCCTTCTCTTTTTGTCCTCGCCCTACAGTAGTTCATTTGTGAGTTCAATTTACTGCCTGTCTGCAAAAAGCCAAACCTTGAACTGTAAAGATAAAGGAACAAATCTGATCTCCTTTTGCTGTCCCAACTGGGTGTGTAAAACACTGGTACTTGTAAAGTGAAACACTCTCAGCTGCCACAGTTTTGAAGCCATTCCCTAGCCAAGTGTCAATCCCTCATGACTCCACACAGGTGTAGCTGTTAGCAGTTTATATCTGCAGTATCAGTCACATTTCTGCAGTATCAATCAAATTAGCACTCAATGGGGACTAAACCCCGGGGTCCCAGGAAACGTGTGACTAATGGTGCATTCATGAGCATATCCGATGTACTTTTCTCTGAGCTGGCACACGACACGTCACATGACTCGTGCCTGTTCATGGGCTTTTTAGTTTTAAGTAAAAGCAAACATGAGGGTTATGGTAATGGAGTATCTATTTTATGCTACATTTGGCTGCTGGTTTATTTAAAACTCAGCTACAGAGCTGTCCGTATAAGATTTCTGCATGGCAAGGATGAAAGCATACACGTAAGGTGATTCACCATCCATCATGTCAGATCTTGGTTGCACACAGATTTAAGAAGGATATTACCATTTTTGTAAATACAAAGTTGTATTGAGCATATAGATATTACTTATTTAGTTTGGGCTGAGGTGGATCATATTCATTTCTAATGGTTTCTTCAAGTGTCAGTAGTTTCAAAACTATGACTCCTTTGGACAAGCTTTGGCACTAGTGATGATGCACAAAATCCTGAACATCAATCAAAAACCCCATAGGCTACTGTATCAGGCATCAGGATTGCACTGTGTGAACATTTACCACAGCCCTACAAACCTGAATTTCTCAAATTAAATTCTATACTTATTTAGATCATTGTGGTTGACTGTTGATTTTATTCAAGATGAGGCTGAATGAATGAGAATGAGGTTTCTACCTCTACTTACTTCATTTCTTTTAACAGGGAAGAGTAGCATCTCTGAAAAAAAAAAAAAAAATCACATCAATAATAAAAGCCCTCAATATGTATATGTATAAAGTTAACCTGAGAAATCCAGCTCGATATGCTTTCTATATGATTAAATACTTGAACTGTACAGTCCAGAAGTTTAATGAGGTGCTTTTGGTTATTATTTTGGATTGTTCGTACATTAGTAATTATTTGTGCCGAAGCTTGGTTTAAAATGACTGTCATATCTGTCAAAATTTAATCAACAAGGCCAATCTTAGCCTGATTATCTGTTAAATAGTGCACAAAGAATCCATTTTAGGATTTGTACCTTCAGACACAATGTCAGCAAAATCTGAGGTGTCAAAACCTGCTTTTTCAGGTGAACTGACATGGAATGGAGAGTTGTTCAAGTGCTGTTTCATGGTGGGAAAGTCATATATCCCGATAAAACTAACAACAGTTTAATGCACAATAACAGCAGGTAGCTGCTTGTTTCTCAGTTTCTCCATATGTTCACTGATAGTCGTCTGCTGATTTGCTGGTCACTAACCAATGCACCAAAGATACAACCAGGTCTTGTGTTTGTTTAACTGATAGATAATACTGCTTAAAAAGAAACATAAGCACTACCAATGTCAAAGTGCTCTAAGCAAATAACACAACTCTCCAAATCATGTCTATTATCAATTACAACAGGATGTAAGAAGTGAGCACTGTGAACTTAGGTGCAGAACACAAACACAGTATGAAGAGTATAGGCTTTTGAAGTTTACTAGTTCCCATCAACTCCTGATTATCCCTTGACATTTGATTGAGTCCAACACCCTCCAGGGACCATCATGGTCAGAAAACAGCAGGACTTCAAAAGAGGCGAAGGTCGTGCTGTTCGCATGCACATCCTTAACCAGCTACTAGTGCCCCAAAGAATCAAGAAAGCAGCTTCATACTGATTTTGATGTTTGTGAGGAAGAAAAAGAAGAAGAGAGTCACAGATATCAAGTGTTGAATCTGCAGATGTGTCATAGTAGTCTGTGTGTAATTTCGATCATGTTGTTACCCATGCATAAAGGTGACAGCACAGCATTTGAAAAAGCACAGGAAGAAATGAAAAATGATTCGCTTGAAAAATGTAGCTGCAGTCTCTCGAGCTCTTCACAGATCACATAATTCACAGACCAAATGTACAGCACAGTGCAGCTTTTTCTGAGTGCCTATGTGTGTGATTGCACACGTGTGCATGTGTTTTATTTGTGTTACATAGATTTAATTCATATTTTAAATCACAATTGCAAAACCAAGAAAATGGGGCTGCAGCAAAGGATAATAGATTCAATTTGATTAGTGGCCTCCACAATGTGCTGAAACATTTGATAGGCATAAACACAATTAACCCTGTGCTATCCATACTGTGCACTTCATTATGCAGTAATTGAGGATCAGACCAAGAGAGCCTTTTCCATGGAGTGTTTAATTAATCTCTATAGCAAAAAAAAAAAAAAAGATTAAGCCACAAAGCTGAGATTTATTACAGTTTTATCATTGTATGATTAGAGTATAGCATGAGTGCACCATCACAAGACAATAAGACAAAGTCATTCAGCGTTTATAAGCATTGCCTTTCGTGCTTCAACATTGGATCCATGTGTATCAGAATGCTTTCAGATGGCAGTAGTTGTGATCAATTAATATTCAAAGAGTAATGTTTTGCCCACAAATGCATCATTGTCCACATGCAATCATTTTGGTAAAGTCTCTACAGACTCATTGTCCTTGTAAGTGCTCTGGGGTGTAGACAAAAGCAATATGCCAATCATCAATTCCACATTAGCACCGTGATGTCAAGAACATATTTGAGTGGATGCATTCATACTCGTATACGCCATCTGGTACATTGCATTGAAGAAGAATGAAACAATACTGAGGGAATCAGAAGACTGAGCTCCTCACCGGTTCATCTAATGGCATTACACAAAACATGAAGCTAATACACCTACTCAGAGTTAATAAAAGCCAAGAGAATAAAGCTATTATCAAAGACTAATCATAATATTGTCAGACATCCAAGAGCCAGCTAGCATGCCTCCAATATCGTGGCTCATAGCTCATCTGCAAAAGACACTTAAGCGATTAGTATCATCACATGGCATTCTGATAGAATTCCAAGCACATAAAAGATTGATTCACCTCATGTCTTAATGTATATGGTAATAGCATAGTAAATGGGATGCAGCAGTGGGCATACAAAGCGGTAGTGTCACTCTGCAATAAGGTGCATCAAAGTCTGAGATGTGTGATTCATGTCTGTTTGATTAAAGCGTGCACAGAAATCTGCATAAGACTATTTAATACAGTCAGCCAAATTGCTATGGGGCACAACCTTCCCCATCACTGTTGGGAGGGCATATCATCAGGGAGACAGTTAACATTTTGCCATAAACAGACCAACAGGGTAAAATCAAAGCGGTAATGTTCTAATTGTGTCCATTAGACTACACATAGCTCCTAAGTGAGCTTACAGGTAAAAATTCATTGTACAGTATGCTGTGCTGTATGCTATGTGTGCTACAGAAATAAACAAGTTATTATGGAACAAAAAACCGGGCCAAATTGTATCCAGTTAAATGAAGCACATTCACTGCTGTTACTGCATACAGTTTGTCTGATGGCAAATTACTTTGTTAAAGTCCTAGAGGTTGTTTTTATTTGTTTATTTATTTTTTTATTTTTTACAGATTATTTTTGGGGCATTTCTGCTCATTAGACAGTCACAGTGGAGAGAGACAGGAAGTACAGGGTAGGGAGAGGGACTGACATGCAGAAAAGGCCGCTGTGGCGTAGCTTCAGTATTATAGTGCATGCTCTACATGATGAGCCACAGGGACACCCATGCAAGAGGTTATTTCTAAGTAATTAAATGATTTTGCCCTTACCCCTGACTTTAATTAAGAAAAATCAATATATCTGTATCCCCATATATCTCTGTCTATATATATGGTCTACTGCACCTTGCACTTCGGGGCTTGCATTGCTATGAAAAATGTTAATGTTACTCCATGTCAAAATTTTATAAAGCAGCTCTCAGGGAAGGTGTTACATTTTAAAAGGATTCTCTGACATTTTCTCCATTGTTCTTGAGCGACCCTGGAGCTCAAGTGTAAATGTGGATGCCACAGCTAAATTCTATTCCATTTTTGTTCTTTTTTTGTGCAATCCCCAGAGCTGACAAAAGTTTCTGGGCTTGAACTTGAAGAAATAAGAGACACCAAATAACCCAGCAATACACAGTTGCTGAAATAAAATGATCAAATAGTATGTTAGTAACCATGTAAATGTGTCATTAACATACCGCAGTTATGATTAAGTCTTGGCTCATGTTTCTTTTTCTGTAACTGTTTAGTTTGAACAGTTTTAGCTTTGTAGCTAAAAAACCCACCCTGTGCAAGAACATCAGCACAGACATACTGATACGCCTCCCCCAAAATTGGTTCAAATGGACTTGAAATGGACTCATTTGGCTCTCTGTGACCGCCCAAGCATATGCCTGTCTCCGTAAGATGGCTGGAGGGGATCTTTAAGTCTGCCTCCCAGTCGGCTTATAACAATAAAAGTGGGCACTGCCTTCCCACAACTTTGAAAAAGACACTGGAAGAAGGAAGCTGTAATGAGAAGACTGACAGATGGGGTAATCCATCCTGGTTGTTCAAACGAAAAAAGGTTAATAGCTTAAGTGTTTGGAGCTCTTAACAGGAGAAAAACCGACCTGCCACAAACTGTCTGGGGCAGCCCAGTGACTAACTTAATTTCCTGGCCGCCGATCAGGACAGCATTGGATCACCTTGCCTTTATGTAAGCCAAGAGAGCAGCAAACGTCTGGAGTCAGTGGGAGGTCATGACATGATTAGACCCCTCCTTTTGGAGCCAGCCTTCATTTTCCACCTCTTTATAGATCTTCTCATTCCATCCAGTTATTGTTTTAAATCAGATAGGAATTACCTGCCTGTGATATTCATGCTCTCTTGGCCTGCCATCAGGGACTGTGCAGAAAACTCTTCAAAGAGCCTGCCTGTAGTCGTCAGAATGTCTTTCCAGACAGATAGTCAGGGAGACTGGTGATGTAGAAGGGCTTTGAGAGAACTGTAATGTCCCACTAGTCTCATAACCTTTTAGTACTTAAACTGAAGGGAGACAGTAGCACTGTGGAAAACAGATATTTGATTCTTAATTATAATTGGATCTCCCTTGTCATCTACAGCTCCTCTCTTCACACAGGGGGCTATTATCTCTTTCTTATCATATTTCACCATAACCAAGGACATTCACTTTGTCTTTCTGTCTCCCTCCCTGTCATATCTATCATCTTTACCTTGACAACTTTAACAAAAACAAAGTCATCCTCTTTCTACCTTTATCTCCCTATTCTATATATATATATATATATATATATATATATATATATATATATTTGTTTTGTGGACCCATTTGTCTGTTCTTGTGCATAAATCTATGCCTGTTGGTGTTTATATGTTCAACCCAAGGGTTATCAGTCTCCAAAATTCCCCTGTGTTCTGTTAACTAAAACATCTGTGATGACACAGCATATTTGTAACACCATGTCAAGACAGCAAGTGTTTCTATGACTCAACGATAACAAGTCTTTCTGTTGGCAGTGCAAGGGCATGAGCAAAGACAAAGCCGAGCAGTTGGCTGGAGGAATAAACTTAATAATAAATGGTAGCACATCCCATAACCTAAATATCAACATACTGGTAGAAGATTTAAGTCTTTTGCAGTTCTTGGCCCTGGTGTGCTATGAATTTATTTGGTTTAAATTTAACCAAAACAGTTCCACGCATGATCAGACATTCATGAGAACATTTTAACTGGGTTAATAGATGGGACTGTTTCTGGCATATCTAGCACTGAGGGGTATATTTGAAATAAATAAACAGTCTGAGCTCGTCAGAGCAATAGCCCTCCTCTCTGTTAGATAGTGTTGTGCCTAATAGGATTATGCAAGAAGAGGCTGTGATGTGATGGAGAGGAGGGGGGACTTCCATGATTTACAAGCCTGACAGGAACAATTAGGAGGGCATGCTCAGTGGGCTATTACTCAACACAGACTAAATGAAAAGCTAGCCTTTCATTTACAGAAATGTGGCCAAAAGGGGAACAAGTGGAGGTCTGGCTGAAAAGGGATACTCCTCGTTTGCAACTGAGGAGACTACTAACACCTGAAGAGGGCTCCACATTTATCTTGGTCATGATGCAAACTGACCACTTTTGTTCTCTCCATGTCATTCAAATGACTCATGACATTTGACAAAGTACAACCATATGGTGGAAAGATGTGTATAAAACATATTGTGGGCACCACCATAAATTACTATAGGAGGCTGCAAATTGTGTTAGCTGTTCATTCTTATCTGAAAGTATGTGGCCTAACTGCAATGTAGTGCAAGCACATAAGACAAAATGGTGTGATATACTGTGATGATATATGACCAACTGTGTACTGTGCTGTCCCTTGCCGCGAGACACTGTGATATCAGTACAGTATTGAAAAGAGGACAGAAACCCTTCCGCTGAGGCTAAACCTCCTGAATGAAAAGCCTTGGCTTGGTGTAATGGATGAATGATAAAATGAGATGATGGAAATCCATACTAGGACTATAGATTGTTCATTATTTCGAGGGGATCCTATAGCAGCACCTATTATCGGCCCTTCCGACACAAAATATTCTTTCACTGTATACTTCGATTTGAGCGGGTGCAGGGAGATGAAACTCCACAAACAGGACAGCACAGCAAGAGGCAATTACAGCAGCTGCAGGATTTCTAGGCTGGCCTAATGGGTCACGTGAGAAAGCAGCAACGAGGGACTTCCAGCAGCTCCAGTCCTCACATCTGCTGAATAAATGAAGAGATCTCTCCAAAAAGCACAATCTTTGTTGAGTATACGATTGATCAGAGAGGGGAGGATGTGTGTGTATGTGCGTGTTTCTGTGTGTTGTGCAGTTGAATAGCGTGAGTAGCATACAGATCAGTCAGGCAATTTCTATATACCAAGTATGTACACAGAGGTGGCAATACTAATTACGGATCTGTGTACAAATTCATCTACTGTGAGTTATCAGCAACGAGAGGAGGCATGACGATTGCTGTTGTTGTTTATCAGATTAATGAAAACATTAAAGGGAAGTGTATGCCTTCATAAGCTCGTTCATCTCCTCTCGCTATCTTGCTTTATATTGGTTGACAGAACACATAATAGGAAATGAGCATGATCTACATTTACATGCACATGCATGGGATGCCAAGAAGGGCTCCTTTATCAAGAGCGATGTCGTCATGTTGTGTACTGTATCTCTCCCATCCAACCTCTCCAGCCCTCCTGTCCCTTGGTGTCATACATATTCCATAATTTTTGGCAGAGTATCACTTATCATAATTTAAAATGCAAATAAACACTGCCGAGGTTGCCATGAGTAGAGAAAAAAATTAGTTTTTTGTGCTCTCAGAGACACGAGTCATCAAATGGGGTGAGACATGACTCTGATTTTCAGTTGCTCACAGTTCAACATCATTTTCCTTCTTTAGAAAACTCATCAGTTGTTGGTCTTCATTAAAATACAAAGCAAATCTCTGCACTGCATTTAAACAAGGAACTACTGCATACTATTAGTATTATTTTTATGTCAATGATTTAACATACTTTTAATGCCAGAATAAGCACTGTATTTTATCTATCTGTCTATCTATCTATCTATCTATCTATCTATCTACCATAATCTGCATGGGAAGATGATTTTTAAAACATTCATGTGCAATCATTACCATTGTTTCTAGGCAACCAGGGTTCCCCAAGACCAAAGCAGTGTTTTGCTAAAAGAGAGCGGGACCAATTGGCTGGAAACTATCTGGCTCAGTGTACATTATGATCATTTCCGCAGATTAAAAACATGTTTTTCACAAAGATCACGACCATTGTTCAAAAAGAATGCCATTGGGTATGACATAGTCAGAAAAATGCTTTCATATTAACTAAAAGATTTTTTATTTTAACAAAAACAGATTAAAATCCACCATCATTTTACTCACTTGTGTTACAGATATCAATGAGAATGCACTAGCACAAAGTTTTTGTTAAGTATGTTTTGTTTGCATCACTATAGATTTACTGTAGCATACAAATCAACTTTTTTTTTTTTTTTCCTGAAAGTTGTCCAACAAAATATATTCCTATGTCTTTCCTATCTTCAGTGTTAGATGCTGTCACCTCCTTGAGTCTGGAGAGTGACACTTAAGTCACTTTGGCATCACTTTGGCATCTGCACTGTAATTCTACAACCCACAATCTGCCTGCTGCTTGAATACAGAAATCCCGACAGAAAGACATCACTGCTGGGAACAAATACAGCAATCTACCACAATACATCTCCAAAACACTCGGGCTAACATTGGTATGCGGGCTAAAACTCCTGGGTTTGTTTCGTTGTTAGACCAAAGCTCAGCTGAAGCACCTTTTGGCAAAACTCTAATCCACAATACTGGTCCTTTTCAAAACGGATTTCTCACCCACTGAGAAAACAAAACCTTTAACCTCTGAAAAAGGGTTGTAGTATTACACTTTTTAGTTTATGGATTTAGAAAATACAAGAAAACGATTTCGTGTTTTGATATTCAAATAGAAAGTTATGTGGCAACTTCAGTGCATCTGTTTTGCTTTTTGAATGACGCAACGATGTATTTCGTTGCGTCATTCTAAAATTATCTATATATTTCCTACTACAGAAATATATATACATAATTGTACATGTACATCCCTGTATACAGAAGCAGAGGGAAGAGGCAGAGGCTGGAAAAAAAACATTACTTTTATGGTTACATAATTGGAAACCTCCTGCTCCTCAAGCTGGAATAACCAATTTGCCTGTGACCTATGTCACACAGCTATAATTACCTCCATCCAATTAGAGGTAGATCTTCAGCTCAACCTACAGCCTACACCCCGAATATCCTGTGCCTGGAATATTCCCTTTTTATTTCAGATCACTTTTTTTTTTTTTTTAACACCAAGAATGTGCCTTCCATCAAAATCATGGACTCTGTCCTGAAAAAAATCTCAACTATTGATTCACACAAAATGCTGAATTTGGTAGGGATTCTGCTGAGTCACAGCAGCTGGAGGAAAAATGGCCGCAAAATATTTGTGTGTGCATGTGTGCTTGTGCCCAAACATGTAAGTATGGCTGTGTAGGGGTGTGTGTGTGTGTGTGTGTGTGTGTGTGTGTGTGTGTGTGTGTGTGTGTGTGAGTGTGTGGGTGGGTAGGTGGGTGTGCTTGCAAAAGGTGTGAAGCCAAATAAAGATCCAGTATGCCTTTCCAATTATATTTTCTTTTACTGTTCTTTGGACGTTTCAGGCAAGATACCTTTCCTCAGTGTGCCTGTGGCCAGCCTGATGAACGTAGCACACACACATACACACACACACACATGAAACTGCTATATTTTGATAAAAAGGAAGTCAAGGGGCATTAGATTCTGCGCTGTAAAAATCTATCAATACAATGTATGTCCAGACTGCAGAGGGATCACCACCGGGTGTTCAAGAGCATAGCATGTAAAACCAGTGATTTCAAAGATGAGTAAGCACTTCCATTATTGCCTCTGACAGATCTGACAGCTTCTCTCCAGTAATACTGAGCTGCAGCCTCATCTCAAGGGTGTATAAATTGAGACAGATTATTTGGGGAGTGATTCGATGCTGTCATCATTAAGTCTTCAATACAATCTGCTCCTTTCAGACCGTCTGTTTTGACAGAGGTTCTGTGAGACAAAGTCTGAAAACTACTCTGGTGAATGTGACCACCTCGGCAGCTTTTCCAAGCAAAATCAACATTCCAACATATGTGGCACAGGGACACTATGTCCTGACTAAGTATATATGTCGACTGACGAGACTGCAAATGTATAAAGGAGGAGAATTGAGAACAGGAAGAAATAGGGAGTCGGTGAGGAAAACGGTGGGGGTAGGGAGTTTCACACTGTTGAAGAAAACATAATGGTTTCAACCCTAGAGCAGCTGATATATTCATGCACCACCGTGATTAGAATTTCTATTCTGCTGCTGCAGTCCTAACTGCAAAGTTTTATATACTGGGTAATGTGTGTCTGCAGATGTGTGCATGCATGCGGGTGTGGATGTGTTTGTGTTTGTGTTTGTGTAAGCGTAATGCTGACCTTAACTGGACAATTAGCTTAATGGCCCAGCAAGCTACAGGTGGTCACGCATTATATTAAACATCTGTACAATCCAGGCTGCCACATGCTGAACTGTGTATTATTATTGCTGCAGAGAAGCATCATTTGGATGTTTTTTTGTCTCAATTCAGACACCGGATGATCAGATGACGATATACATGCAGAGTGTTCTGTCAGGATTCATATAAGCACTATGATTTTTGAGCACCAGTTACCTGACAGAGGGTGCCATCACCTCACACTCCATTGATTTCTGTTTTCCATCTCGCAAGAGACATTGGAGAAGGTAAGAACGCTTCCCTCGGAATGTAATTTGCCTCTAAGGTAATTGGTGCTCTATGCAGGTGAGTGGTAGAACAGTAATGGCCATTTGTAGCAAGAGCTTGAGGGGCTTTTTCAAACAGAAGATCAATGAGCTTCCCTGAATTCCTCTATAGTACATAAGCAGCCAGCCGCAGCTCATATGGTTCAGTAGCCGGCAGATTCAGCAAAACCCAGCATTTACACAAAAAACATAGCACCGCCTTAGGTCAATCAATGCAATTGTAAAAATACCTAAATGGAGCAATAAGTCTTAAATTTGGGTTGGGGTTTCGCAATCTTGCTTTCATGACAGTCTGATGAGATATTGTTTGTGATATACAGACAATAAACGCAAACAGAATGGATCAATGACGTGTCAATCCCTGAAATTTCGCCAGAATCCAATCACTGTTGTCCAAGAAGTACACAACAGATGGATAGACTGACAGACCAGGGCGGATCCATATTATCTTTAACAATTTCATCATTGATTGTTATTTCTACTAAAACGTGAAAAATCATGCAGGGGCACTAAACATACTGTGTAATAATGTTCTGCTTCTGTGACTAACAAAGCAGGCACCAGTCACAAACCAAGGAGCTGATACTTTGCTGTGTAAAACAAATGTTTCCTCAGGGACTATTTTCCAGTTGAGAGACAGTATCAATCCGCCTGATTTCATGCCATCAAAATACAACCATGCTGCTGCATTCAGAAAAACGGATGTGGATAACTGTGGATAAATTACGGTGAAGGAATATTGGTATGAAGAAAGTTTGAAATCTCTGAATGTTCATTTTCATATCATGGTGAAATGAATGGAAACCAGTGCCTGGATAAAAGGTGTTTGGGGAAAAGATTAGCAGGTAATATTCTATTTTGTAGCTCTTACTCAAAATCGCTGGTATGGTCCTTTACGATAAACTAAGATGTGTCTCAAAGCTTTTTATGATTTAAAGATTTCATATATAAAATAAAATTACTTTGGAGGACTCAGAATGAGATTTGTAGAATACAAGTTACACAATACAAAGGGCAGAGTTGCTACATACTGCTCAGCAAACGAATCCATGGCCTTGAGTAACACAGCAGAATAGGTTTAAGAAAACTTCAAAACTGATAAAACCAGTTTTGAAGTTTTGAACGGCTGATAAAATAACAAAAATGACTAATAAATGACTGCTAAAGGCTAATCTGGGCCGCGTTTGGATAAACAGCTGCGTCATTGGCAGAGCAGTCTGTCAACAGGACATGTGATTGGACTGTACTTCAGCGGAGAGCAAATGCCCCTGCCTCCAGGGTCCAGGATTTTTTTTTTTTTTAGACCGTCTGTTTCAGAGTTTTGGACCGGAGCTATGAGACAACGCTGCCATAAATCACGCAAACTCGCAACTGTGTGGGTAGATCTTTGAAAAGTGGGTGTTATAAACTCAGCTCTGAAATTCAACTTAAATTTCAACATTTCAAAACTGGTTTCTCCAACATGTGCACACCAGTCTTCAGATCACCATTTACAAGGCTTCAAACCTGGAGAACAAGCTAATGCATTGAGAAAAGAGAGACAAATTTTAAACTCTGAAAATGTGTTGGAGAATCACTGTGAACTATGACATCATATTCATCCTATGCTGGCCTGACCTACAGTAGTAGTAAAGACATGAACTTTAAGAACAATGTGCAAATAATGGGATATTGTACTTCTCAGTAATAATGTTACATAAATCAAATGCCTCAAAGTCACTATGTCAAGGGTTAAACCTTTGATATTACAGCAGCGCAGACTGTATGCCTCATTCCCTAAATGGCAAATGGAGGTAGTTGCCACCAAGATAGCATATGAACTCAAATGGAAATGCTGATGAGTAACTGTGATTTAATTTGGATAAGTAGGGATGACATCTTCACGCATGAGGAAACTTCAAAGCCATATTCTGTGAGTCACAAGTCAATGATGGCCCACTGAGTGTCGTGTCCATGAGCCTTATATTAGCAGAGCGATATTAGAATTCCAACTATTATACCACACTGGGTATCGCTGCTCATCTCTTACAGACCAGCGCACAGTAAGATACATCTCACTGTGCATAACCTTTTGATAATCAGGTATAGGGTCTTCTGGGCTACTTAACGACCTACTTTGTTTTTGGGCAAGATAAAACTGCACTCAAACTGGTGTGATATGAGGTTGTGCAAGAAAACAAGACCCGATTGGTTACAACGTCAACATCCTATAGTCTGAAGTAGAGTGTGAAAAGAAATGGGGAATGTGCACAGCCAACATCACAGGAGCTCAGAGATCATCTTCTTTTTTTTTCTTCTTTTTCCAATTTGAAATGTGCTGTCAACCAGAGCCTGCAGTTGCTGTTGACACAGACTGTGGAGCAAACAAAATCCCGGCCATTATGTATTTAGTAATGGAGGGAAGTACAGTTTCCCACAAGAGACCATTACTGTTACTCTCCAGCCCTGTCAGCACTACGGCATGGACTTAGCAATAATTTGACAATTTCAATATAAAGACCCTTATAGGTTTAATGGGCAAATACGCTGTGGCTGCGATGCAATATGACTGAAGAAGTCACGATCATCGAAGAGTCTGTGGGTGGGATGTTGGGCTGCCAGGCTCTATTTCTTCTCTGTTTCCAAGCTTTGTTGCCCAGATTGTGATTGGAGCCCAGTGTTTAAAAATGCCATGCCTCACTTCAGTTTGTTTTTTTGAGCATATCAGTTCTGGGGATGTATACATAAATTCTGGAAGGGTAGCATGGTCGTGGAAACTCAAAGAACAACTTGCTCAAAGGAAATTACCCTTCATATCCCTTCAGAATACAGGACCATTTTATTCCTATGTTCACAGAAAAATAACAAGTAAAAAAAATCAATAAGAGTAAAACAAAGCAGCAGGAAACATCAAGGGCCCTGTTTTTGTGACCGCATATTGTGGAAGCTTTGCACTGGCAAAGTGATATTTTCATTGCATACACATCATTTTATCCCTCACCAGCACCCTGTGCCTGTTTGGCATTTTTGTGATTCAGTGTGAAGTTAATTGTGCCAAAAGGGGGGGAGAGGCACAGTAGGGTGTGTGGCAGTGATTAAGCAGTGTGTGCAATTTTGGTGTCAAGGATCTCCAGAATTTGCGCGTGCGTTGCTCGTCTGCTCCAACCAGATCAAAGGCACATGGTACCTTAGAACTATTTTCGGGCTTTACCATGTGATGTGCACATGAGTGCATCCTATTCAAAAGCTTACCAAAGCTTTTTATGGGTAACACATTGGCCAGTTTGTATATGACATGGATCGCTCTTAGAAAAAAGTAAGATATAACATTTTTCATTCTGACATACTCATGTTGCTGGGTGAATGATTGGCATCAAACATACCAGAATGATGAATCAGTATACCATTCCACATGGAGTGGGGATTGTGGAGGCAGCTGCATCCTCTATAGATGTCAGGGACTTGCTGGTCAATGCCCCCACTGTAGCCAAACGATTCCTGTGGTTTGCCGCCAACTTCTGCTTGGCTCCTCAACCAGTATCACTGAACCATTTCCGACATTAAGCAATGGTTCTCCTAGAACCGGAGCAAGACGGTGACCAAATGTGCTTTCTCCTCCCACAGAAGTTTAGTTTAGGATGCAGTAGATTTGGTCATAGTGATGCAGTACCTCCCGCACAAGGAAATCAGTTTCCTGTTAGGAGAAACTTTATGCTGGATACACTCTGCACTGTTCTGCCCACACAAAATTTCCAGAGTGCTGTGACATGGAGTGCATTGCTTTTAAATGGATGGAAAAGAGATCATTTGATTGATGCTGGCTGATAGTATTCTTTCTAATCCCACTCTGTTTCCAACTGTACCACAGGTGAATTGCATGAAAATACCAAACATAGTTGTACTGTTCAATGTCAATTAACCTGAAATCATAGGCTGTGTGTGAATATTTGCATCTTAAGAGGCAATGCAAATTACAAACTAAAGCAACTGAAGAAGAAAAACCACAATAACCATTTCAGCTAGCCATTCTTTTCACATAGGGTTCTATTTTGTGAATCAAGGCGGAGGCTGCAAGTGGATTTTTGGACACAAAAATTACACCGTACCTGCAGATTTGTAATGGCACTCCCATCAATTGTGTTTCCCACTCATCTCGGTGCAAGCGCCAAAATTACCAAGTTGGCGCAGGCAGGCAAATTCCATTTGTACCCAACCAAATTATCATTTCACCCATACTAAGGTACTGTCCTTGATCTGCACCAAGTCCAAAGTTTTTTCCCACCTTTGAAATATTGAACTTACTGGGTCAAGTGGAGAGTGGCACAGTGGCACCATTGCACCAAAGCAAAAATGGTCCAGATTTTAATCTTGGCTCTGGTCATTTCTGTGTGGAATTTGCATGTGGGTTTCATCCGTGTGCTCTGGTTCCCTCCCACAGTCCAAAGATACGCACATTAGATTAATTGAATACTCTAAATTGCCAGTAAGCCTGAATGTGTGTTTGAGTGTATTTGTGAGTTAACCCTGTGATAGACAGGTTATCTTTCTGGGTGTGTCACTGTCCGCCCAATTCATGCTGAGATTGGTTCCAGCCCCCTGCAACCCTATTTAGAAATAAGCGGGTATGGAAAATGGATGGATGGATGGATGGATGGATGGATGGATGGATGGATGGATGGATGGATGAGTTCAAGTATGGGGGGCTGAAAATCCTCGCTTCATTCTCGACAATGGTTTCAAAGAGACAGTAAAGGAAGACTGCCCATGTAGCTTAACTGGGGTTTGTACACATAGTACACACTACTAACATCAGTCTCTCATCCATTGTTTGCTATGTTCACATCCAAAGCTGAAAATCAAATTACAGCCTTTAGTATAACTGTATTGTAGCCCCACCTCAAACATCCCCCACAGGATCACCTTTGCAGCGGCAAAACACAGAACAACTTTGAAAAAAGCTAAGCCAAGCTATCTAAGTCGACAACAAATCTTGTAACCTAATATTTAAATAAGCTCTCTCTGCTTTGTAAATCTTCTCTGAGGGCCATCTGATACATAAAGCCTTAACCCTTTGTCCTCATTAAAAAAAGGAGCATGGTTAAACAGGAGGCTTGCTGCACAGATTCACAGATACCTGATTCCGTCTGCTCTCTGGTGATCCTAGGAAAGCATGCTGCTCTGAGTCCCAAACACCAGATTAGCAGTGTTACAATGTGGTCTCAGGAGGACCAGGCACACACTGCGTATGCAAATGGATTTACAGACAACCAATTACACTTCAAACTCTTCAAACAAAAGGCACCACAAAGGAAAGAACTATGTCTGGATGGAGAGGGAACAGAGACACAGAGGGAGACTGAGAAACAGAGACACAGAGAGAGAGTCAAAGTTGGATTATATTTTCTCATGCCAACTATGACAGAAGTGTTTCACCGAGAGACTGGGAAAATGGAGCAAAAGACCATATCCAAATTACTACTATCCAGTTTTTGACTGATAATGTCATAGTGGTCATGCACACACACACAGACACACATACACTTAAAAAAAAAAAAAAAAAAAAAAAAAGACAGCTCCTCAGTAATCATTTGCAGCCAGCAGGCAAATAATTTGGTTATATAACAACTCCACATTACATTTGTTTGTTTGTTTCTTGTTTATGTACATGTTTAATCAAAATGAGGTGAACTGAATTATTCCTGGCTTGTCTGTTTTTTTTTTTTTTATTATTTTTATTTTAAATAGATAGTTAGGTTAATTTACCAGAGCTGTTATTGGTGATTAACAGTGCATTGTTTAAAATGATGTTTGCTGGGACTTCTGTGACAGAATTCTTTAAATGAGGAAAGGCCTCCTTGTGTTAAGACCCTTTATCTCCCCAGATAACACAAGGACAGTATTTAACATCAGGCAATTACGAAAATGACCACAATCCGCATTCAACAAGGCATGCAGTTCTCTTTTTTCTTTTTCCCTCTGTGTGTGTGTGTGTGTGTGTGTGTTTGTCTAAGGAGGATGTGTGCGATGAACAGTAAATTCACAACTATTGCTAGTCATGGAAGTATCTCAGCGAGTACTAGTGCTCTGTATTGTAAATGAATATTCACCACAGCCTAGCAATAGACTGACAAAAACTGTAACAAACATTAGGTGTGATTATTATGCGCATATGCCATACTTCTAAAAGCACTGCGGTAAGTTGTGCAATGGGCTTTGGCTATGTTTCATCACAAATGCAGGCACTAAGTGCATACGGGATGTGTGAGGCATTACCTTCGCAGTGGGAAAGTCCTTGTTTATTCGTGTTTCTGTGTATATGCAACAATCTTTACTTGTTCCTGTCCCCATGTGCCTGCCTGCATACAGGAGGAAGGCTTCATGAATAATTTAGATAAGAGATAAAAATGTATGTTTACTGCTTTAGGTGTTTCATATGCTAATGTAAACATTTCTGTTTCACCCTGGGATGTAGGCTAGATCTGAGAGAAGCATTTGACAGTGCACATTTCCCCTAGCTCTGAACCTTAGAAGCTTAAAAGATAATTACAGTTATTTTCAACCTGGGCCTAATTCTCCTTCATTTCTGCTTCTTTTTACATCATTACGAATGATTGTGCTCAAAATTTCATCACTTTACTTTCCTGTAGAGCTTGATAAAGCTGCAGCTTGCTGGAAGCACTGTTGTCCAGTACACACCCACAGGCTAAACCCTAACCAAACAGTTAAAGCACGTTCTTTTGTTTATGAACCTCAAAATTCTCTGCAGTTCCTTTTTTGTAACATCAGTTGTTCTTTCTCTGTGTGCTCACTACTATCCATCTTCATTTTCCTTCAGCACCTTGCTCAAATGTATATTTTCCATTGACCCCATTTCAATGGATTATGATCACTCTACAGTCTTTGCATGTACAGTTGCCAAAGGCTCAAGCTGTCCTCAGGGATGCAATTGTAATGAATAGTTAAGCTGACAGTCATCTCTGAGTGAGGGCTTCTGCATGAAACCAGACACCGCCCTCATAGTCTTTGGCAGGTCAATAAATGGAATAGTAGAGGAGGAATTGAGGAATGTGGCGAAGGAGGGGATTTTCTCTACTCGTCAACTCTGTGTTGTTCCACTCATTAAGCACAGTCGGATTAAGCTGGTGTTGAGACTGGGGGGGAATGTGGTTCATAGTGGGTTGGTTTGGCGTGCCTGCTGTGGGCACAGTCAGAAGCTAGTCACAGGCATACGAACAGGCAGCGCTGGAGGGAAAACAGACAATTAAATCAATAAGACAACAGTCAGCAGATCACTGCTCCGGCTACTGCTCCCCCTCGGCCTTTTGGAAGAAAAAACTCATTTGGAAAGCTTTTCTTTTCCTCAGGTTGCTTACATAAGCAAAGAATCATAAAACTTTGGTCCTGTTGTACAGTGGCAGAAGATGCAATAAGATTTACCCCCAACGTCAACATGCAACTCCTGAGAAGATTAAGTGGTTCAATAAAATATTCAAAGTGACATAGATTAATGTAGTCTCATAAAGAGAAGACCTGATGGATCTTGTTCACAAGAGCCATTCAGAACTGAAAAAAAGTGTGTCAAATGGACCACAGATGTGTCATTACTCACAGTGGATTCATATATACAAGGCTTTGAAACATTACATTTAATACAACACCACAAAGTGCTTTGAAACATCAAATTGAACACTTTGAAACACCTTTCAAGATTTCACAGATCTGCAGACCTCCTTCTAAATGATTAAAGTTTAATGCCTTTAGCTGATTTTTACTGTAAGGCCCAATGACACAATTTTAGTATACAGCATAACATAGTCTCACAGTACTTCACTTTATTTTGTAATTTCAGTTTTCCTATTATTATAATCTATCTTTAAGCAATTCTAGCTTTTTATACATTTTGAGAAGCTTTAAATATATCAAATGTCTACAGAAATTTATTTCTCAGAGGTTTTACAACACCATTAGCTGATGTCCAGCTGTGGTGCTGCAATTGCTTGTTGCAAGTTACTGGGGCCTTACTGGAACATCAAGGTGTTTTTCGGCTGCATGGAGGGTTGCATTCATTCAAGCCAATCAGGAAAGATATGTGTTGATATTCATCAGCTAACTATCAGCTGCACTCAGATATATCTGACTAGCAGCTGATAGATATCTCCCTATCAGATAACAAATGGCCAATTATAACTGACTGTCAGCTGATACTCAAATATATCAGCTGACCATTACAAACACCAAATACAATCCAATCGTATAACAAGGCCTCCTATCTAAACCAGCCAATGAGAGGTCTTATGTGGCTAGTAAAAGCCATTCAAGACAGCTTTCTAAAGGAAAGAGTGTTTACACTGCTCATCTCACTGTACCTGCCAGCACAGCTGCCACTCCTGCTGAAGGCACACCTGAGCTGATGGCCAATCTTTGGTAAAATGCCAGCTTCAAGTCCTACAAACTGATCTTTAACTACCCACTCCATCTTCAGTATCAGTGGTTCATTAAACCCAGAGCATATCATTATCAAGGGATTTTGTTGAATGCAATAACATCATGTCACTGCAAAGGCCAGGCCAGTACACCCTGATCTATTTCACCTAATCTAATGATCTCCTATCACCTGATGCTGGAACTCCCTCTTTACTTGTGCTCTTAGATCTTAGGACAGCAGCTGGTAAATCTATCCTCGTCTATCATTTTGAGCAAAGGGTGGGTATAGACTATATTCACACATCAGCCATTTACCACTGACGTCCCACTTAAGATGATCATATGGGAAGCTCAAATGCTGTAATTAAAAGGATAATGTCAAACTGCTTTCTGGCAGGGAATCTGACAAAACATTATTATTTAACCACTGTCCCAGTGATCAGCAAAACAACAGATACTGTAAATCTGGAGGGACATTAGTCCATATTTCAAGGTGAAACAACATATTTGATCAAGCATTACCTACCATTAGAAAGCAGCTACCATTAGCATTCAACCACCTCCTAGCAAACATTACTGTTTAATGGTACCACATAATAGGATAGGTAACGCATAACTTAATTATGAAATATCAACGGACACTTTGAACACATTTAATTTTAAGACCACTAGCTAAATCCTGGAAGTAAAATGCACAGCAGGGTGGAAACAGAATGGTCATTCAGTCTGAATATCAGGCAAGGTTATCACATTTGTGCTTACAATATCAGTTTTCATTTTTATGCAGATGACTCTCAGTTATATCTAAGTTGCTTGACTAATTGGCATCATGGCGGCAAATTCTCTCCATGGCTGCCTACAAGATACTAGCAATCTCAGACTTTTGTGCAACTCAATACCAAAAATACAAAGATCCTAGTGCTTTTATTTTTTTTTTAGTTTTCACAGCTTCTCCACCAATTATTATCACACATAAGCAACTGCCGTAAAAAGCTTTCTGTAGTTTTTTGACGATGATTACGAAAAACATGTTAAAGGACTTGTTCAGTCATTCCTTTTCTCAAATTAGATGAATTTCCAAAATTGAGTAATTCTTCTCCAAAAAGAATCTGAACACATTCATTGATGCATTCATATCATACTCAGACTACCGCCATGCTCTACACAGGCATGAGCAATAATTCTGTGACCAAACTCAGCTGATCCAGAATACTAGACTCTTAACTGGTACTATAAAATGGGAGCACATTACATACTGGCATCCCTTCATCAGCTACCTTTGAGTTTTAGAGTACATTTTAAAATTTTATTGATTTCTTTTAAAACTCAGATGAATCTGACTCTATAGCTACATCACTGACCTTCTCACCCGCTGTAAGCCAGCCCACTCTTTATGATCCTCTAATGCTACCCTCCACATTGTACCAAAGTCTAGGCTGCGGTCAAAAGGTGACTGTTCCTCTTCTGTCAGGACACCTAAACTTTAGAAAAGTCTACTGGAGGAGATAAAGGTTGCCAAGTCAGTATCGTCTTCTAAGACAAAATTGTGTTTTTATGATTTTAACTTACCATGTCTGTTTTGTTAGTTTTTTTTCCCCTCTTGCTTGCTGTTGTCATCTCTTATCCTTGCTTTACTCTTTTGATTCATTGTTCAGCACTCTTTTAGCTCATGCTTCAGTTTCAATTCTGAATTTATGTGTACTTTGGCATGACGATTCTGACATACCCCTGGCTGTCACCTCAGTTGGAGTTACATGCTCGCAAATGCAACATGATTGCTGCTTTGCATAAGTTAGACAATAAATTAAGTGCAGCTAATTGCAGAGAGCAATTTTGCTTTGGGGTTTTATTGCACTCCCCACAGTCTCTCCCTGTACTCTGTCAGAAGCATTAGATATTATCTCAGCTCAAATCTTGCTGTTGTTATACTGTCAATAATTGCGTATGACATACAGATCGCTGAATGCTTGAACACTTTCTACCAACTCTTCAGGATATATGTCTCTTGTCTCTAGATACTTAAGTTGTATATCCCACATCATGGCTTTAATCATTCTGTGCCCTGGTAGAGACTTCATGCAGGCTTACAAGGCTACTGAGGCTAATGCTGAGTCTCAGTAAGGAGGCACTGCAAGCACAGAATGATAAGCTGAGACCAGCTTGGTTTCTGCTCAACTGACTCACCTGAAATGTGTGGAGAAAAACCTACCCTGCCCAGTGTTTCACAGAGAATACACAGACCTCCCCAAGGCTGGAAAAGCATATATATTGCACTACAAGCCCCACACCCCATTAGATGATGGATGACCTCTAAGTCTGACGTACATCTTAGCCAACAGGCCGTTGCTTCACATAGATTACACTCATGAATGACCAAACCCTTCATGTAAGTGTGTCTTGTGCCATTGCTTGAGGTCTGCAACAATCTTGATGCTACACTGATCTTTCCGACACCATCAGCTTGTGACCTATGAATCTGCTGTGGCAATCATGTTTGACATATATGGCTCTGCAGAGTTGGGATTTGCATTACACTCCTGCTATACCTTTAGCATGCCTGCTGGGTAAGCAGGGAGCGGCTTAGTGCAGAGCCAAGAATGCAAAACATAACTGTATTACCATTTGTTGCTGTTAAAGGGTTTTATTTTGTGACATGAGTGCTCTTGACTGAAGCACTGTATTAGGGCAAGCAGGATGTAGAAGGCACACCGCTAGTCATCAATCAGCTGATTGCTACGCATACCAATCACAATTGAATCTCATAGCACAGTAGTCTATTTAAATGACCTCCTCTTACACTGATTCTTGGTACACCAATTGCTGCACCCAATCTGCTGCTTTGTAAAGCTTTACTTCCATCTGCTACAGTCGATGCAGCTGAGCCTACGGTGGCTCTTCAAACGGTAAAAGGGTGCAGTGCTGCTTTTCTAACTGCGTTCTGTATACACCCATGGGATTTGCATTGCACCCCTGCCATACCATCAGCATGCTTGCTGGGTAAGCAGAGAGAAGCTTGGGGTCATAGTCATGAACACGAAACACAATTTTATTACTATTTGTTGCTGTGAGTTATTTTATTTCTTCACTTAATGATTGTTAGAGGAATAATTCTCTGCTGGAAAGATGGTCCTCTCATAAAAGTGGGTTGTCTATGCTGTAGAACAGGGCAAGTATTTCAGAAATTACATGACCAGAGAAAGCAGAGAAGAAGGGCTGTGGTGTTCCATTGCACTGCACAGAAAGCACTCCTAGGTGACAAAATGAGGCAGTGTGTGTTCTAAACTAATCATGAACGGGTCTAATAAAAAACGTATATTTTCACAGTGTAATGTTGCCATGTTAGTAATAAATCACTCACTATTGCACATAACTCCATCCTCAGATGATGATTTCACCCCACTAAAAAAAAAAAATTGCGGAAGTATGATCTGTATTTCACCAGAGCTGTTAAAATTCTGCCGAATGTTTTGCGCCATCTGGTGAACTTTTGCTGGGAATTCTAGACGCAGGCAACAAGGACGGAAGGTAAACACTGTCCATTTGCTCATACCACCAACTATGTAATTATGCAAACCTGGTTGAAAATCAGCAAAGTATTCTTCTAAATGATACAAAGCTCATGCGAGTAGAAACCTAATCATCCCTATTATTCTGCCATCGACTGCAAACCAATACTTCCTTAGATGTACAATATCCGGTTTTGGGACTTTGGCACCCTGAAGCAATGGAGGAGCAGAGATTTCCCCTAGATTGGCATGTAGCTGGCTGGCTATTGTCTCTATAAGGCGCCTCATTAACCATGCAGACCGTTAACCAATCGGAGCATTCTTTAAGACCAGGCTGGATGTGACTTCATTTAGATCAGGAAATCTTTCTGATTCTGTTGGCAAGCAGAGAGAAAGTTTTTCAAAGGGCATTAGCCAAATTTAAACAATTATACTATGGATTTTGAGAAATGCAGTTCTCACTGTATTGGAACTACTGTGTTAGAAGCATCATTCATAGAAGAAAACTTCTGAAAAAAAAAAAAATGGAACTCAAACTTAAGTTGCTGCCCATCCACCACAGTAGCTACAGTCTGTAGTCATGTCACATAATCCACATAATCCTTTTTGGGAGGAAAAACAAAGTTTATCACTTTAAATGGAAGGCACACATATTTACATATTCATATTTTAAGAAATGATGCTTATTTCACAAAATTTTGGGAGACAAGCCCAATGTTAAGATCAGGATTTTGTACATCAGCACACAAATATTTAAATTAATATGAACTTGTATAAACAAGGAAAGCCTGCAGAATCATTACTCCCATTTCATGAAAGAAGTAGCCAGCATATCTCTCTCTGTCTCTCCTCCTTCATTTAATTTTCTCTCCCCTCTCAGTTTATCATTAACACTGCTGCCCCACTGACTCTTCGTCATCTCTCTCCCCCTTTGTATAGCCACAGAGCCACTTATCTGTTCCTCTGCTCTGCTCAGCTCCCTTTCTTACCTCTCATAAACAGGGTGTCAGAGGTATGAAAGTAACAAGGGCAGGAGGTGTCCAATTAAAAACACAATGTGTTATTATTTCACATCTCCTGAAGCCCTTCAGATAGCAGCTCAGTGTCTGTGGAGCCAGAGGACAAGTTAAAGGGGTCTTCACCGCTGATGCAGCTCAGCGGCTCTGGACTTTCCCCGGCAGCTTGCGTACTATTCCTCCATCCCTCCTCCTTTCCTCCCCTCACCATAGCCATCCACCCACCCGCCACCCCACCCCCTCCCTTCCTTTCTTATACACACATACACACACACACACACACACACACACACACACACACTCAATCACAAATGCACAGGGATTGCAGCAGCAGCAGCACCGCGAGATGGAGATCTCCACTGCGTGTGAGAGTGCCTGTTCCCGGTGAGTGCAGGGATGAGAGCGGATGAGTGTCAGTAATGCTTGAATGAGGTATGTGTGAGAGAAAAAGAAGAGAAGAGGGGAGAGAGGGGAATAAATGGAAGGAGGGGGATATCACTCAGGACCCGATGAGGTTTTCAGGCAATGTCTCTCTGTTGTTTTTTTTTTCCTTCTCCTGGGCTGGTAACCTGAATCCTTGCCGATGTGCCACAACTACTCCAGCTGTCATTGCACCGGCTGCCTCCCTCTCGGTCCTCTTGCAGCTTATGAATGCTGCTCCCGTGGCTGGACGGTACCCTGGCGCCCACTGAATACATGGATGAACACTGGCTCTACAGGGGATCTGTGCTTTCTTGTCCTTTGCACCTCTGATCTGTTTCTCAAGGTAAGAGTTTCATACTGTACCTTTCATTTTGGAGTTGCACATATATTTGCGGGTATGCCACATATAAACAGAATAATATTTTTTTTTTTTTTAAGGGTACATTGTCTTAATAGAATGAAAGTGAATATCAGACGCATGCATTAATTATTGTGAAATAGTGCCAAATTCGAGATGTGGATTAATTAGGGAGGGGGCATTTCTGCATCCAAGCAGTGCAAGACTTATGAATAATCAGAGCAATACAACACGGGTTTTGCTTTTATATTGTAAATGAAGAGGATTTTTGACATGAGTTATTTGATCGAGATATTTTCAGGCAAACGTGACAAACAAGCAATATTTGTCTAATAAAGCAGAAGCTGATTATTGATATCGCTATAACCCAAAAACTGACAGGGTTTGATGGATGAGGACTATTGATACGTGATCATGATAAATACGAGAACGACGCATATGTACTGGAATATATATACTTATTGTATGGAGTGGCGAAGAGTGTATAACATTTCATAAGCGGCGAGTATGCTCCTTGAGGCTGAATTTGATGAGATGAGGATCCAGACTTATCATGACTAATGACATGTGTGATATGAAAGCTCCAGGGTACTGCATCACATATAGAACTGCTCTTATATTTGCTCGCTCTCTCTCACTCTCTCTCTCCCTTCCTTTCTCTACGTCTCTCTTGCGCTCTCTCTCTTCTTATTTGGCATTCCTTGACTATCTAAATTTACGAGAGGCAGGTATAGGCTATATCTACAGGACATATACATCAACACTCTGGCTTCTCTATGTCAGCATTCTTATTTACTGGTTAAATCATCTTCTACATCCCTCCAAACAAACCAATCAATCAACAGGTCGACCTCAGTATATATATTCAGTTTGTGCCCATTCTCCAAACCCATTTTAATCAACTGAATAGCCAGGTTTGTATTGAACTATAGATGCAAGGTGAAATTTTAGATCTTTAAAACTTTTGATCTAAACTGTGCTGCGAGCAGCCCATCTGACGATTGAGACATCAAGATTAATGATGTCGAGAAGGAGGTAATCCTACCACCTCTCAGTGTCTACTTCATCCTAAATGCTCTTCAGAACCCACAATGGTCCTGTCTTCTCTCTCATTCTTAAAGAAAGACCTATACTAGCAGGAGAGCCTGTGATATAAAATGCCCCTTTGCCTGTCATAGCCTCTCCAAACTTACTCTTCCCAAGGATCCATTTCACAGCCAGTGCTCTCAGCCAGCAGATACAGGGATGGGAGCTTTTTAAAACCTCCTCGCTATTCCCCCATAACAGAAAGTGCTGCTCAGTGATAAATCTTTTAAGCCAATGTCATAAAGCACACTTTCACAGGTGTAGCCTGCAGCCCGGCTAGATACAGAGAACTCTGGAAGACAGCTGAGATGAGACGGGTGTGTGTATCCGTGTGTGTATCCGTGTGTGTGTGTGTGTGTGTGTGTGCGGTACAGTGGAATTCTTCTCAGAACTGAGAAGGAGTGTCTTGCTTCACAAAAGAACAAAAGACAATGTAAAATTCTTGGATTAAAGGGGCTTACACTGTCGCTAGAAGGAGAGCTTGACGGTGTATTGAGAAGAGATCACTGCAACATTGAGTAAATTGAAAGGATGTGTTGTGCATAGGGGCATAGCCAATGCACATTCCACACACTCTCTCTCACACACACACACACACACACACACACACACACCATTACTCAAACACTAGCACACGCATTCAACAACAGCATAGCTAATGTATAGCAATACATTACAAATAAGAAAAAGCTCCTTTACATTGTGTTCATGGAAGCTGAGTTGGTGCAATGTCATGTTCTTTAATTTATGCTAATAGTGAGAAAATATTCCTAATACAACATGGCTACTTTGCACCATAAATATGCATATTTATTGTAGGGCGCAATGAGTGCAGCATTTAGTTTGTGATATAATCAAGAGAGTAGCAGTTACCTTGCAATACAACCTTGCTCGGTGTTTGCTTTGCCAATAATAATAATATAATGGCAACTTGAGGCAAGAAGCAAACCTGTCTCATGGCTTATCCCCAACAGCACAAACTGTCCAGACTATAGGAAATGTTGCATATCATAACATCCTATTGTAGAATATCACAAGTTTATGTCAAGGTCAGTCTTTACTGACACTGCTGTGAATGTTACTATGTTGAAGGAGTCACGATAATAGCATTACTCAGCCATAAATGAGAGTGGATACACACCATTATCCTATATGTAGATATCACACAGGCACACTTCAGTCATCAATTTGAGTGATATCAGCTGACAAGGATGTGTAGTGATCCTCGGACGAGAAAAGCCTTGTCCTTTCCTCTGGCTTGCAATAGGGCACACTGTAAATCATGAGTCAGCAATGTTGTAGGCCTGCTATTGCATGAAAAATGGATATAGCCCTCCATCCGCACTTTTCTCTAACACGTTCTACAACATTGTGGTCATAACAAATCAATCATGGTACTGTAGCTGAAGGTGTTTTTTTTTTCCTACATGCTGCATTTTAGCATGAAGAACTGAAGGGCAATTGGAACAGACAACGTGGTCTGCCAGGGTACATAAGGAGATTTAAGAGGATTACTTTTGCAATTTTAGAGTCAATGCATTATTCATAATCCTTTGGATGGCTGAGGCCAAATCAGGGAAGGACCTCAGGTCATTAGCAGAGATATAGCTCGCTTTGAGAGGAGGAGGACGACGAGTTGCAGAAGGAGGAGGAAGAAGAAGAGGCAAAGGAATGAGATGATTCAAAGTGATAGATGCATGCTGAACTGTCTGAATACGTCCGTATGCCACTTCAGTCTCTGTCTTTGGACTCACTCACTCTCTCTCTCTCTCTCTCTCTCTCTCTCTCTCTCTCTCTCTCTCTCTCTCTCTCTCTCTCTCTCTCTCGCTCTCTCTCTCTCTCTCTCTCTCTCTGTCTGTCTGTTTCACTCGCTTCCCAATAATAATGAGTAATTGAAGAGCTTTTCTTCGTTCCCTTTGTGTGAATTTCCATTTAGCTGCTTTACATACCTTACATGACTGCATATGAAATTGTGCGAGCATAGAGGAGACTTCCTGCAGATGTGATTACCTTTTCAGTGGTGTGAGATTGGTATTTCTGGGTGTGAAATAACACGATCCCATGTGAATCAGCTTTGAACAGAGGAAATTCTTTTTTATCTGTGGAAGAGCTTCTGACAAACAACTTATGCTGAAATCAAAGTGCATAATATGCCGTGTTTCAGAACAAATACCACCCCCAATAAAATTCAGCTGCTCTAACTTTCAAAACAACTGTGTGTAAATCCATGACACAGCATACCATATTGTACTTGCATAATGAGATTGAGCTGCTTCCTCATTTTTTTGTCATCTGGCACTGAATACGTTGTAGTGACTGAAGTGACACTAGAAATTTCTGGCTTGCTGTTTCTGTCAGTGATGACAGGGAGCAAGATGAAACAGAGATACACGACGTCTCTAAATATATTCCATTTCATCAACAGTCTGAGCTAACGGGAGGTTACGCTGGACAGTCTGCAAGGTGAAACCCATGGCAAGAGTCCCAAGGCATACAGCCTAACCCTTTTTATTATCAGCCTTTGTCTGCTATTGTGTGTGTGTGGGTGGGTGCATGAGGAGAGCACTCTTTCCCTCTGTGAGATACTGACAAAGGGCTATCTTTGAAAGGGTGACAACAATATACGCACCCATTCTCACAAACAAGTACACACTCTCACACAGATACACACACGCAGTCACAGTCACAGGAAATAATAAAAGCTTTAGCAATAAAAAAAAAAGGTAGTTCAGTAGGACTAGGATAATCGTAGGGTTGTGTTTAATGAGAGAGATAGATAAGAAGTATGTAGCTTTAAAAATGGGGTCAGGTTAGGGATAGGCTAAGGTCATGCTTACACAGAGACACAGGTTACACACTCCCTGGAGATCTTGCAAACAACATCATGAACATCATTTTTACCACCTGAGAGTTGTGTGTCAACATTGGACTATTCCAAAAAAAAAAAAAAAAAGTCTTTCTTAAAAGTTTTTTTTTTTTCTTAGTTAGTGTTGCTGTGATATGTTCTGTAGATCCAAAGTCTCCTGCCTAAGAAGCTTTTAAATCAACATAGATATAGGGACTGCTATTACAATGATAGAAAATAACAACAATGCATGCTTTTCATAATATCCTTATTCACCAATTTCATTGTAATGTGGTTGTTGGTGAGCTGTAGATCAGTGATTAAAGTTAAAGTGGTCTACCCATGCTTTTCCTTTTACAGATTTCATGAGAGCAGTGAAACTGACGGTGAATAAATCGCTTCTCAGAATAAATTTCCCCACCCGAACAATCACATTGATGGATTTACAATGTCTCAGAATGATTAAACATGATTGCTTTCACAGAAGATGCTTCCCCATAAATAGCTCCCTTTTGTGTGGTAATAAATGATTCATCTGAGTTTATTTATCACATGGTGTCTTGTCATATGAAAATGATTAACCAGCTCGTTCTGATGTTTCCTTTCAGCGGTATCAGGCATCAATTCATTTCCTTGCAATGCTTTATATATTTCATGCACTAGTTATGAAATCTCATAAAAATCTGTTTCATCACAACAGAGACAGAAAGTCCAATATTTCTCATTTGGTTATGTGGACCTTAATTTGAAAGCACTGCAACAGGAATAACAAAAACAATATCAACATACAGTAGTCTGGTGAATAATCAAAACAATTTTAGCTTATTAGTCTGATCAAAGCTGTCAGTGATTATTTACATACTGGATATTAATCAAGTATTGCTAGAGTTCAGGAAATATGTAAAGGATATAAAGCAAAGGTCACAGAACGAGAAAAATATTAGCCCATCTGCTGTCTCTCTAGAGTAATCCTGAATCGAATTTCCTCCCACTAGATAACAGAGTAATACAGAGGCTCTGATGTTTTTCTCTTTCACTTCTCCCAGGAAATATGGTGAGCAAGGAGGACACCAAATGCATCGTTCTCTCAAATTCAGATGAATCAGATTCAGAGACGGTCCCATCACACAGCCTTGATGCACATTATGGAGTGGAATCAGGCAAGCAGCAGGTGAGAAAGAGGAACAAGGCTTTACAAGTGCGTTTTAAGGATATCTGTGATGCTCAGAACGAACACCGGGGAAGACGCTCCAGGTCTATTTCTTGCAAAGTGACACACAGAAAGTATATGACTATGCCTGCAAGACGCTCTATTCCAAACGTAACCAAGAGCACTGGCGTCCAGACATCACCAGACCTCACCAAGCGATACAAGACTTTTCCTTTCGAGAGGAAAAAAGGACACACATTTAAACACACTGCATTGGTGGAAGACTACAGAGGGCAAAACAATGGTTTTTTGAGTGATATAAAAGTAGGAGAGGATGGACGAAGCCTGGATGAGTCCTCTAAGTACCGGGGTAAGATTGTGGGGCAGACAAAAGCATTGCTTCACCACACTGATGACAGCAGTGGTACAGAGGATTTGCTCTCTAGTGCCAACTGTGTGGATGGACCGTCATGTGCAGACTCCTCGCATCTCTCAGAAGAGTGTCATCCAGCCAGCCCTCCTTCCACAGGTGAGCCAGAGTACCAGGTTTGTGGCCCTAGGACAAAACACAAAGGATTACCCAAAGAAGAGGCAAGCATGGGCACTTCCAGCAAGCGCCAGCTGGCTAACACCGAGGAAATTTCACAGGACACCAGGTCAAAGGGCATGGGTCCTGTTGCCTGGAACTCTCTGACACGGGTAGAGTCTCTAGGAAGCCCCTCTGCATGCTGTAAACGGAAAAAGGCCACACAGCTAAGTGAACAACAGTCTCAGACACTACCCCATAGTGCCAAATGCTCTGTGCAGGCACAGGGAAGATGTCGGACAAGGCATACGTCAGCCTCTTCTAAAATCCAGCAAACAGTTGGGGAGGACGAGGGCTTTCCTGCAGGAGATACAGGACGCCCAGGCTTGGGGACTAGCCAGCAGATAATACCCTTATCTGGAGACAGGGATATCAAAGCACAGCTCCAGGCCATGGAGAGCCTCATCAGCTCCAGCCAGGAGACCATCAAGGTCCTGCTTGGAGTGATACAGGAGCTGGAGAAGGGTGAAGCACAGAGGGAAGGGTGAGTAAGCTTTGTGATCCATGCTTTTAACAAGGCAGCCAAATTTATTGGTACATATTACATAGTGTGCTGTTCACAGATTTAAAAAAATGAGAACTTATATTACCAGTGTGGCATAATAACTGAATAAAGGCTTAATGGGGCATGTGAGTGTACATGTTATATTACCGTGTCTATATATCATTTTGATATCAAAGAAAGTGTGCAATCAGTGATTTTTAATATAAAACATATGTCATTGAAAACGTGTACATCTTAAGAGGAGGATGCAATAACAAGCCCTATAAAGCTCTCAAGCCATGTCCAATGGCCAAACTGTTACAGCAGTGAGACTGCTGTGGGTGTAGGAATCCATGTACTCCATCTCTAAAACCCATATCGGCTCAAAGCAAATTGCATTTAGGCTTTATCCATATCCACTAGAGAACAAGGCACCCTGATGTGGCTCTGTGGATCCTGGTTTTAAAGTCCCAATTAGTGAAGCCTCATAAAGCTTTGCCTTTCATCTCCAGAGAACTGTGGCATCTATAGTGCCTTCACTGTGCTCTGTTCCTTCGCTGTTATGAGAAAGGTACAGTCACAGGCTGCAAGGCCTGTCTCCTCTAGCACATCCTTAACTTCCCTTCCCTTTTCCATGCCTGGCCAGTCAAATAGCCCTATTTGAAGCCTAACTCTGAGATGAACCAAAAAGCAACTAAAAGCCTTTCTGTTCTTGCCAGGGATAAAGACATGGGGCTCTATTAAAGCTGGTGAAACAGCATTTTTGCCAGACACAAACAGGTTTGGTTTTTTTGATGACTAGCTATGAATTTAACAACACCTAAGTGGGAGGAGCGGTCTAATGGGGTTCTAGAAATAATCAAGCAGAGCAGTACAATTCTGATGTCAAGGTATCTGGGATTTGCAGTTGCTTTACTGAAGCACCAACATGGAACTATCAGTATGCCACAATACACAGAGAGCAGGGATTGACAAGGTGGTTGCATCCTCTGTAGATGTCAAGGAACAGCTGAGGGACACCTCCTGTAGTCAAACTGCCCCTGCAGTTCACTGCCAACTTCTGTTTAGCTCTTCATCTGATATCTTTGAATGGGTTTCTACATTGGGCAATGGTTTTCCTAGAACCAGAGCAACACATTAACCAAATGTGTTACCTCTTTCCAAGCTAATGTAATTTAAGATGTCGTATATTCACTCATGGCAATTCCTCTGGGGAGAAGCATCTGTGGTGGATCTGCTCCAGATTATTCTCTCTGCCACAAAATTGTCAGAGGCCGTGGTGCAAAGCTTTATTACTGCTTTTGAAGGGATGGAAAATAGTTGATGTGACTGGTCATATCTTATGCTAACCTGCACCACACTAACTGATAGTGCATTTCTCCTAATCCAGCCTTGTTTTCAATATGTTGCAAGTGTGCTGCATGCCTTTGGTCACAAAATTACCAAGAACCAGTTGCCAGGCTCTGTGCCCTCACACCATGCGCCTGTAACTGCTCTTTGTTTCATCGCCATTGATTCACGGAAATAGAGCTCATGGTTTCCATTGATTTTCAAGGCACTGCTTTTAACATACAAACTGATGCAGTGACAACAGGAAAAAGCAATTTTCTCTGTTCCGCAGGTCACAGGTACAAAAAAATCAACTTTTCAACAAAGAGTGTTGGCAAAGTGATATTTGATTCACACTGTTTCACTGTGGACATTACTAACAATATCTCCCCTAGAGACTGATATTCAGGTTTCACATTGGGATTTTTTATATGCATTGCTCCATATGACTCATGTGCACATCAAAAACATGCAAATTTAATATACAGATAAAACAGTATGCATGTGGTTGTCTTCCATTTCACATCTCATCAGCCTTTCCAAGTGACAGCAAGTGAGTGTTAATGACCCATGGGACAGCCAGTCCTGCATGGTTGATGTTAGACACTCATGAATAGCATACCTGCAAAAATAAATAAATAAATAAATAAATAAAACCTCCAGGGAATTAAAGCATCACTGTTTTTTCTGGGGTTTTTTTCCCATAATAAGTTGCTCACATCATAGTTAAATTTCTTCTTAAAGTCATGACCGTCATTTATGTATCATGACCTAGTGCTCAAGGTTTTTCTTATTACATTATCTCAAAGAGGTTGGCTTTTTTGAACAATAAATCGGCCAACAAACTATTGTGATTTAATGCCCACTTTGGCGATATTTTAATCTCGTAGGTGTCTATGTATTTCTAAATACGAAAGGCCCATAGGTTAACATACTATCCTATATGTGATGCATACTACCTTCCTATACTGTATTCATTAGCGTTGCCACATGCTGTGCTATATGTTAGTGTAAGAAAATGTACATCCCTCTACCCAGTCTTGGTGTCCTGCCAGCATCATCACTAGGTATGATTCTTTTGTCATCTCTGTACATTTTCTGTTCTTGTCTGTGTTGGTGCATTTGTGTGATCATGTACATGTGCAGGTGTTTGTGTGCATACCACGTGTTAAACATACACTAACACATAGGATAATGTGGCTTAATCAGACCGTTGCCGTTGTTCATAGATTATCAGTTCAAAAGAAAGTAATATCCATTGACCGGGCAGGCAAAGCGCAGCCCACGTACCGTACTGTATATGCAGGGTGCGGACAGTGCTGGAATTGAAATGACGAGGGTAGGACGTGTCCCAGGACAGCTGACGTAGGCAAACAAGCAGTGAATCTGTGCCAACAAACAGCCAGCTTAGAGAACGACTTTCAGAGGCGCAGTCTTTTTTCCAACAAAGTGTGACAGGTCACTGCTTTGATAGACAGTCATTTTATTGTGCGATGACCATTTTGTCCTGGGTAAAATAAATACATCAATAAATGACTACATTTTTTGTGTTGAAAACAAGCAATTTTTAACATAGATGCAATAATTAGAGTAGGGCCCTTTAAATGACAAGGATGCATGTCTGAAAAGCCAGGCAGCGCTACAGCGTTAGACCTTGTCTGTGCAGTGAGTTACTGTCCTTGCTCACAGCTGTTCAACGAGACTTCATTTTAGAACCGGGTAGGATGGATGAACTTGTTGACCTTGAGCTCCCATCAGCATTTTCGATCCACGCAGAGGCTGTTCCTGCCACCCCCCACCCCGATGAGGTCACCTCTCATGTCACGGTGAACAGTTGAGGTCCAACCCCTCCGCATGTCATCCATCAGTGTGAAGGGCTACCGTGACAGCAAGTAATTACATGTGCTAGCCGAACCCCAACCCCTCCTGTCATCCCCATACTACTGCAGTGTGCCGTGTCACCCCAGTCTCTACACACATATAGTGAACATACAGTACCTCCGTGCACACCTATATACACTCACAGAGACGTGCACACTCTTTCACACACACGCAAATAAACAGCACTAACGCACACCCCACAAAAATGAGACAAAATGAATGACCAGTGGGTTATGACACACAGGCACTGCGAGAGAATTGAGAAGACTTATTTAGAAATCCCTCATAAAGAACATGTCCACTCTGACACGTGCTCTCTCTGGCCTCTGTGATACCCCGAGAGATGGCTGTGAAGTGGATCCTCTCAAAGTGGAGGCCCTTCAACATAAATAATTACAACCTTCATACAGTACAAAGCCTTGGGGCAGCGTTCTTATAACATAAACAGCAGAGGTATCATTTGTCATGTTGATTGTCTTGAAGCTGTATCCTTGAAGCTCATTTTAGCCGTAACAAACTAGGTAGGATGAAGAATAATAATAATAAAAAAAAGACATACAGTACGGCGTGGTATGCAGAGATATTGATTTTTCATTACAGATGATTTATGTGGTGTTTAGTTGCTACTTACTGTCTATAGAATAGAGACACAGAGTACATTTTTATACGCGTCAAGGCAAAACAAGGTAATCCTATTATGTAAAATCAGCGTGCCTACACACTTGATTAACCAAATCTGAGAGAACTGTGGCATCACAACCAATACCGTGTCTTTGACTGCTAAATAAACAGGAATAAACAACACTGGGTGAAAATGTGGCTGAATAAAACTGAATCACAGCGCAACACAGATTCAATACACACTTCTTATAAATAATCTCATGGTCAGAAATGTAATGTATAGGCTGAAGATTAAGATATGAATGCTGAAACCTGTCGCTGGAGATTACATATATCTTCTCACCTTTCCATTCACAGGCTCTCCTACCGAACAGGGCAAGACACAGCAAACTGTGACACTTGTCGAAACAGCGCATGCATCATTTACAGGTGGGCCCCGTTCCTAAGCCAGTTTGCTGTCGATGTTGCATTCAGTGCTGCTTGCTGTATGATAAATCATCTCTGTGCAAAAGAAATGTTTACATGAGGTGTTTGGTGCAGTGGTGGTGTTATGTGCTGCACACCAACAGTGAGAGATAAAGTCATCTCTGCGATATACAGTATATGTAGAGTGCTTTGTACTGTGGGTATGATAGCTTTGCTGGAGAAATGAAAATGCTAGTCTGCTAAAAAAAAAAAAAAAGAAGAAGTAAAACTATAATGAAAGCCCTTTTGTTTTGTACTCCCAGGAAACAGTTAATGTAATCCAAGAAAAAAGAAAGAAAATCCTAAAATAAGCAATAGGGCCCTTTGACAACCTGATGGAATAAGTAATCATACACAGCAGTATGAAGGGTATTTGATATATTTATTCCTGTAGCAGTATAGCTAGAGATCAAGAATCTTACCCTGTCGAATAAAAACATGTCAAATTGCATATGAAGAAATATCTAATCAACTCTATTCACCAGTGGAGACTTCAATCAGTAATAAATACTTTTCTTAAAGTGCCGTTTTGAAAAAGAGTGGCATTTGGTCAAAAACCACAGTGGTCTTGGTGTGCTGTTAATGCTCTGGTATTTTCTGTCCATAGAGAGCTGAGTAAATGGCTCAGAAACAGGTGGGAAATCCACTCAAACTGTAACCTTGTGTCATTTGTCACTGCAATCCAAAAGCCTCTACTCCCTGAACCCCCTCGTTACCTTGCTCACTAAAACAGGAAACCAGACAGCTGTTGGAAAAATACACTCAAGCCCTGAAAATACACTCTCTACCGTGGATCTTTTGAAGGCTTCATTGTCCTTCACATAGACTGGGGGGAAAATGGTTTGGGAAAACTTCAAAGGGATTTATTTTTCGGTATATACTTTATGTCCAACTTACTCAGTGTATTGTAAAACTTTGCCACAGAGTAGACTTTACCACTTCTGCATTACACTTTCTTTTTACGCAGAACCACGCTCTTTGTATGCAATATCCTGAGAGGAGAAAGGAGAAATGTTTTCAAACCAAAAGATCAGTTCAGGGTCAAAAAGATGATGTAACGCCTTGCTCTCAAACAATACAGGCAAGTGGCAAACTAGACCGAGACATCCTTGTGGCACTTCATTAGGTAGCAGTGTTTTGGCAAATATGGAGCATCACGTTAACAGTGAAGTCATGCACCCTGTCCAGTGGCACGTCAGCCCATCAGTATCAGCTGACTTTTATAATCTGACACCTCACACACTCAGTCTGCTGATCAGTCATCCCTCTGCTGATCCAAGTCAGGCCAAAAATTCTTTCCTCATGCAATAATCTGCACACAGGATGTCAAGCTATCTCTGATGATCTGAATGCTTTAGTTTTCTTATTAATCAATGAGAAATGCCCACCATGTCTTGAGGGCCGTTATTGAGCTCCCCACAGAATCTCAGGATGCAACCTTTATCGTCAGTTGTTGCTATAAATAGTTCAAATACCTTTGCTATAAGTGTTTCTGACTGATTTTTACAGAAATTGAGGCACATGCTGCTTGAATCTTCCAGTTAGAAAAATGTTCATAGTAACGAGTCAGTCCCATCTATAACCAGGTCAGTGAACCCGTCACACAACAGTTCTCAGTGATGAATTAGGATATTCTTGTATTGAGCCTAAAAATATTGTCTGATATAAAATATCAACACAGTTTAGGTTTTTATGTGAAAATGACAAATTTTACTTGTGAAAAATCTTTTATTCAAGCACTCCCCTGAGAAGTCCTGTAGAATTAGAAGGGCTGATCATATCACCTTGACTATTTTATTCATTGTGACTTGAAAGGCATAAATTCCCCTAACAGTGGACATGCCTTTCAGCCACCCAAAGGCAAGTCTCCTCCCATCAGGGGTGTGCAGAGACACCACCATTTGTATTTGTATTTGTATTTGTTTTGGGGCAAATAATTCGAACTACGGAATGGATTTGGGAAAAAAAAAAAAAAAAAAAAAGTGGGCGTGGCTCAAACCAGAAGTGATTTTTTTTTTTTTTAAATTGGCAGATTTTAACCACAAAGGAATATAAAATGACTGAAAGTCCTGCATATGAAAACTATAAAGATTAAAAAAAAAAAAAAAAAAAAAATGCTAACGACTATGCATTCTGTAAATCAAAAGAAATGTAGCTGTGGTGGGCTTCTGTCAGTGGAGTTTCCCAGCATGCTTTTGGGCATTTACTTAACCCTATAAAGCCTGAATTATGAAAGAATTGGCAGAAAATTCCAATTTTTTGAAATTGAACTCTTTATTTAGTTCTATAACAAAATGTAAAAAAAAAAAAATTCAAAATTTATGTTATTACATGCAGTTTTTCCGTTGTATCATATATGACAGTACTTGAAGTGCCAATGGTATGGTCCAGGGTGAACAGGGGAAGTGTCCAAAGGTATACAACAGTATTTTGGTGAAGTATTGATTAAACTGAAAACGGAATGTGTTATTTGATAACGTGTATCATATATGATACAAATGGCTTTATAGGGTTAACTTGGTTCATTGATGTTTGGCTCATGTTTCCCATTTACTTCTTTAGTTTGTATGTGTATTGTTTATCATGTGGGCTTTTTGTTGTGTAATTAAGTTAAAGGATGGTTTTTCATTATTTATGTGTCTTTTCTTTCGGTGTCTCTCCATCCGCTATGCAACTTATTATGAGAAATCTGAGTTAATGCTGCTTAAAGTAAAAAGTTTGATGTTGAAAATAGTCAAAGCAGTGTCGTCTTTCACAAGTAAACCTGGGCTGTGAAGGTGTTGTGTGAGGTATCTTTGGCAGAACTTTAAGAAAAATGTTCAGAGGTGTCTTTTATTGGTCAGAAAGCCGTTGTTCATTACTTGCCAAATATGGATTCGGATTTGGATGCATCACCTATCTCCCATGTTGTCTGGTTTATAAATCCTTTTAAAAGGTGTAATATGTCACATTACCAAAAAATGGCATGTAGAGATGGTTACTGTCAGAGTAATTAATTTCTTTTTTCATGTACGGGATCCTGAATTGTAAATGACCAATGTAACAAGGAAAACATAGTGCTACCTAACTGAAGCCTGTGCTGCATCAAAGAAAAAGAGAGACGATCCGTTTGTATTTTGCCAATTTTATTCTGTTCTTTGTTGTTGGACCTAATTGACTCTTAGAGAAATCACTCATCTTAACAACTGAGGTGCTCTCTTGTGTTTCAGCGTCATGGTCAGAATACTGCAATGTGTTAGAGTGAGTGTATCGATGCCCCTACTGAGTGTAAGAATATTTGTCTATAAGCCCTCACAGCTCAACCCCGTTCATGGTTACCATTATCGTGACATGTTTATCTGAATGAATGAACAGCCTATATTCTCTAATGTGGGTTTTGTCGTTCAGTGTCATGTCATCGTGACATCATGCTTATCCTTATATTGTGGTGTTCATATTTTGCCACAGGAAGGTCCAAAAGGCCAGCGAATTTGTTATTATATCAAACTGACTGTGCAGACAGAAAAGCACAGGGAAATCCACATTTTGAGCCGGTGCACTGTTTGTCTTAATGAAGCAGGAGTAAGGCCACTCCCTACACAGAGGGTGAAAGAAAGCCTCACTCACTGTATATTTCACTGATTATATCTAAGACAAAGGCATACGTACACTGTATGTCAGTGGAGCCCTGAACTTGACTAAATAAACTAAGCCTGAGCACTATTTAACAGCAAAAGTGCCTTCAACCTATTTGCACAAAACTAATCCATGTGGGATTTGTAATAAGATGGCAGTGAAGATGCACACTGTGGAGTGTATACAAAGAGAAAGATTATCATTTCATCTGAGCACTGTATTATCAAATGGTTGTTTATTTCAGCTCATCCAACTGGTTTCTAACTGTCCTTGAATAAAGCAGAGCTGTAGCTGGCAAGCAGAATCGTAATTTATCACAGCGCTATCTATCTCTGCCAAAGCAATAGTCCTAAATATCTAAAACTCTGCAAATAGTGCTATTTGGTATTCTTCAGCAAAACCCGCTGACGCAAAACTTGTGTGATGCTTTACAGAAAAGATATTCGTCAACAGACAACTGTCAACAAAGATAAAAAAAAAAAAAAACTCTATTGTGAAGTATTTGCACTTTTTCAACTCTAGTGTACAGTCGCATAAAATTACCTCATAGCTCACACTGCTGTATTATTACATCGTTGTTGTCTCTGCGAGTCAAACTTGCTGATAGGGCAGCAATAATCACCTAGCTGGACACACTGCTCTGTGTGGCACCTTAATGAGCTGGCCTGAGTACAGTGAGGCAAATTAAAATGAGCCAAGAACAGAGCAAGTTGAGACCAAAAGGCCAATTATTCCTCAAACTTGGACAGCGAGCGCATGTTGCAAGCCTAACCAAGATTAGCAGCCACTGAGATGCAGCCCTTAATTTTAGAGCAGTGCGACAGCTCCAATATGTCCAATAAATCCAGGACTTCAGCTGCTGCAGAGCTCAGGTAGTCAATCTATGGGTCTTACCCAGAATTCAGCTCTCCCCTGACACTCCCCACCAACCCTCTGTATACTGCAGCATCTCATACATCACTTCTACAAATAGGGCATGCATACTACAGCAAAGGGAGAAAGGGCGAGAGAGAGAGAGATTGAAAGTATGGAGAACTGAATGAGGGGAATAATAACCTATACAGTTGACTGTCTTTTTGAAATGCAGGTAATGCAAACTGTTATATATTACCACGAAAAATCTTTTCGAGGACCCTGGGGAAAAAGATTCAACATGATTTAGAGCTGAGACTGCCCCTCACACCTCTCTGCTATGCTTATGTTCTGTACATGTGGACTTCAAATGAGATTTATAAGAGCATCGGTTGCACACAGTGTGTGGTCGAGTATTGAGCCAACTTAGAATACCACAGGAAGCCCGGAGAAAAACATGTTCTGATCAAAGAAATAACAGCAGATATGGTCATCATGCTGTGTCAATTATAAAAAAAAAAAAAAAAAAAAAAAAGAAAGAGGGAAAAAAAAGAAAAAACTGGAATCTGAATCAAAGTATGGAACAAGAAAGCGAAAGATTTGCTTCATTTGTTCACATGTAGTGTTCCCCACTTGGAACAAACAATGAATTTGAAAAATAGTTGAGTTCAATGAAAGGAAACTACAATGCAATGTGATGAGATGCGAGGAGCTAATTAGCACTTGTATGCCATGCTGAGACAGAAGAGCTGTGGTTGTTTTGGTGAACAGTTTTCAAGAAAGCGTATTTTGTTTTGTTCTCATTAATGAGACTGGGTGTTTTTGGTTTTTGTGTAAGCCAGAAAGTCATGTCATTGGCCTGGGCGGTGGTTTTTGAACCTATTGTACATGATATACGTAACATACAAGAGGTCGCCACTTCAATTGTTACCTGTCAGTGGAGGAAATAACTGCCACTCTCTGGCGATTTCATCTAATAGGGTGAGTCATGTAGTCTTGAAGATGTTACACTGTGCTGTACTTCAGCTACTCATCTTGTGTCACGGAGAGTTTGAGTTGTGAGCGGCCGAAGGGGAAATCGGAGCAGGAGACATGACTTTACATTGGAAAGTGCCACTAGCGGGAAGAAGGACAGTGATCAGTAGAGAGCAGGTATACACTGCTGAGTGAGCGGGGCATGCAGTGCTAAAAAGACATCTCACAGCAGCACAGCCCCTCCCATGAGCAACAATCATTGAGTGGTGCTCAGCTCACCACGACCACAGACAAACAAACAGCTCGCCAGTGATCACAGCAACAGCTACTCACACTGCATAGCTAAAGAGATGATTAATCTGCTTTGCTGAATGCCCTAGAAAAGCCTCCCCGTCTCCAGCCGCCTCAATCTGTTTGTGCATAGAGATGATCTTAGATCTAGGGCTTTTGTTTGCTGAAGCACCTGGTCCCTAGAGCCACCCGCATCGCACAGCGGTGTCTTTGGCTTCCCACTGAGGCATTTGTCCACAGCATACAGTAATTGCAGCGATCTGCCGAGTGATTAATTGCTTAATAAGTGCCAAGACCACTCTGTGGTGCGCGATGCTGCTGTGATTCTGCTCCCCTATCTGTAGCTTGGTTTGTCAAGTCAAGACGAGTCCAAAATATTTATAAAGCACTTCTAAAAGACAGGTTTGCCCCCAAAGTGTTTAAGAGAAAACCGAGGCCACAAGTGAAGATAAAAGCCAGAAGAAATTAAACAAAGGATGGTACAAGCAAGAGATGGACTGAAGGGGAAATAAGGGATTGTCTAACCGTACAAAAGCAAAAGTGCAACTGCAGATTTAGTGCTGATACAAAAAAAAACAAAAAAACAAAAAAAAAAAAAAAACATGACAATAGCCTCATGCAGCCACAAGTTTGTGATCTCACCTCTTTTGTCAAGTTTCTATTTATTTGATCTTACAAATCAACAGTGGTGTTGTGGAGGATATAAGCAGGTATATGGACTATACCCACCTGTTTTCCTGGCAATTTACAGTATACCCACCAATCAGCCAAATAGCTATTGAAATATATAGAAGTATTCCTGCATCCTCCTCAGTAGTCTGTCCTTCTACTTAGTAGTATACTGACCTCATCAGCTAGGACTGCAGCCCTGCATATTGATATTGATTCAGTGGAAGTCCCATCCTTCCAAACTCCTATCCAGGGCTCAGGTCGTCCCCTGAGGGCTTTGATAGAGCTCCGTTCACAACTGCCACTTATCTTAAGGGTAATGACAGTCCCCAGGATGAATTGTGTCACTTTGAGCATAGCATATCATTTAACAAATATTACTAATACTTACACTAAATACTAATTAGATACTACTAATTAGACTGCCCATCAAAGCAGTTAGCCTACCAGGCCAGGCTTTGTACCAGGGCATCTATCTGTCTGCCTGCAGACAGGGAGACGACCACATGGGTGACCCTGCCAGGTCTGATGCCTTCTCCTTTAGCAGGTTCAGTTCTTTCTTCTACCTTTAGAACCCAAGTCCTTGGATGTCTAGCCTGGCTCATCCACCTGGTCTCGCGAGATCAAACTATTTTGTCTCACAAAACCACTCTAGCCGCTCTTCAACAGAAGTGTTTGGTTTCCTACTGAAAAGTGGTCGGAGCAATCAGTGACCTTTGAGGAACTAAAGGCGGGGTTTAGGTGATGGTGACACAAGACATTACAAGAGCAGGGAAACAGAAACAACACAAGACCTCAACATACATTTTATTTACAAAAACGGTTAAAATCTTGCACCAACATGCTAGTCAGCTAGCAGTATGCTCACCCATATGTTTGCACACTTTCACTGCAACAGTTGCTGCCGTTTGTTTAACTGTGATGATGTGCCATATGACGTTCGTTTGATTGGGCAGTTAGCTACTTAATGACAGATGGCTGATCCAATCAGTTGGTATGTATTCTTGTAAACCCTCTTTCCAAATGGTTTGAATCCGCCAGTGTCAAGACTGTGTTTTGTGTAGTAAACAACAGTAATGAAATCACAGTTTGGCTGTGCCAGGCTACTGAATGTCAGGAATAGGCTGGATAACAATACCAAGTATTCACCATGCCTCCTCAACATAACTTGGAGTTCCTGAATGCAGTGGGTTGAATATTACTGCGATGTCAGTAATCAAAAATGTCCAAAACAGGACAGAAAAACAGAGCATATCACTGTCACAAAGTTGATTGTCTTTCCCATTTTAATTTGAATACATCAGCCACTGTTCATCACTTTTCAAGTGACATAGCAAAAGATACATTCACTTTTTGTTTCCACCCTGGTGTTGTCAAAATTTATTACAGGAATAAATACATGAAAAGAGTAAAGTGAATCAATAGCCATAAAAAGGAAGGAGGTGATGGAGAATAGGGCATGTATCTCTTGCTTGAATACAGAGAGTAAATCAGAGTCTGCTTGGCCTCTCAATGGTTTCATTTGGATGGGATTAAGCCCCACATTTCTCCCAGTCCTGGGAGATTTAATCGGAGAGAGTTCAACTACAGGGCCAGAACAGAATCAGACGATGACCAGCCTGGGATTACACTGGCGGATGTGAAAATCTGATGTCAGAAACAACCCACATTCTGGCTCTTCTTTTATGCCAGTATCATCTGTGCAGGGAAAGCCCTTTGACTACATGCATACAAAATACAGAGATGGTGCAAAGGAATTATTTCACTCAGAGGAGGCACTAAAAAATGAATATGTTAAGCAAGAGATATGTGCTGCCAGCATGTCTCTCAGTGCAGCTGAACTGTTTGCCCGCCTTCTAGACTCCATCTGGCCCTCAGCGGATTACTAACATAAAAAAACAAAAAAAAAAAAAAACAGTCAAAAATGTTACAGCCGCTCAACAGACAAATCATTAGCTTCAGATACCTTCTATGCAATCAAAACCAATTCACCAGATTTCCCAATCATGCAGTGACATAACTGTAAAATCCACAGTCATTATGGAAGCTCTCAACGCTTTTAGTGCAATCAATTGATCTTAATTGTCTAATATGCTAAAATGCTGTTTCTTATGTTTGTGTTTTGTGTTCACTGTTGATGTGGCAGTGTGGAGCTGGACTTCAAGCAGCAGGAGGACAAGCTGCAGCCCCTGATGAAGAGACTTTGCCCCCTGGACAGCCAACAATGCCCTGCTCTGCCTTACTCCAATGAAGTGTTCACCTCCACCCCGAAGCGCAAATCCAAGACTGAGTCCAAAAAGCATGCCCGCTGGAAACTCTGGTTCCTATGAGGAGAACGCTGAGGCTTTAGCAATGGCCTTGCACTGGGTATATTAATGCCCCTGTTTTTCTCAAAATGGATGAATGGAATATTCCACCCATATGAATGGATAGCGACAGAAACCAGTTGAACTATCCAGCTAGGATTCTGAGTTGAGACTGCACTGGATGTCAGTTTGTGGGATAGCAAAAACACTTAACATTTACTTGTGAAGGTTTAAATCCTGTCAAACCTTCATTTTCTAGCATGTTTGCTGGAGAGGATCAACTTACACCTGCAAAAAACTAGGTGAGCCTTGGGATACATATTTGTATATATTTTTTAAAATGTGAGACGATGGATGTTATTTATTTACTGGGTAAATGCACCTCTCACTTGTTATTTATGGTTTTATATTGCATTCTCCAATGCAATGCACTTTTGGTCTTTTTCCCCCCTTAGAGCATATTGCTTGGCAACAAGCGGAGCTGCCATGTGGAGGGCCTTTTCTGAGTGAAGCTACATACTTTGAATGGACATCAGCCCCACCTCCAGTAAAGCACAAACATTTGACTATTGAGAGGAACATGCATAAAAGACTGAAACACAGTACAGTACATGACAGCATGTCAGCACTGTTCCCACGTACCCATCTATTCTCCGTTCTTCTTCCTCATCTGTCTATGTTCTGCTCCATCTCTGTCTGACTGTACGTCTGCCTCCCTACTTTAATCCCCCCCCTCTCTCTCGCTCACTCGCTCTATTCCTCTCATCTCTCATTGTGCAGTCAACCCATCAAACAGGCAACTTTGTCTTAGCCATCCTGTCCTTATGTCTCTACAGCTCTGTTACACTCTGTTTGCTGCAATGACGCCTAATTTTCAAAATCTATGGTTCAATATTTGTCCTCCTCATCTTGTAGCAAAGTATTGTCACACTGATGAAATTTAAAAAAAAAAAGAAAAAAAAGAAAAGAAAAGCAAACATGTTTTGCCCCCCCACCCTACGCCACCCCTTGACACAGGTGCAAACCCTTAAAATGCAGAATGGGTCTCATGGGCTGAGTCAGATTTGTAACAGCATATATAATATTGCATTTTTTTCCATACAAGAGTTTCCATACTGAATTTGCTGCTCTTTTGATTACTTCTAAGGCAGAGTATTTTCTATGATGACTTAAACAGTGTTTTACTGAATTTGCAACAAAAAGTAAAGGATATTTTGACACTTCTCTCTGAGTCGATTAAGAGTTGGCCTTGTCTTTTGCTCATTCATTACCTCACTCACAGAAAATGATGTGTTGTAAATGAACTCATGAACTTAATTTTTTTTCAAAGAGAATATGATAATTTTATATTCAGTTAACTAAAAGCACCGTATGCAGTGCTGTGTAGTAATATTGATTTAAATTGCCATTCCACTGTAAATTACAGTTTGTAAAATGAACATTTTTCCTACCATAATTACAGAGCACCTGACATCTGTCTACCAACCCACACAAGTGACTGCACTGAAGAGTAGAAGGGCTAAATACTAAGGGAGTAGGGTAGCAGTCTTACAGCAAGAAGACTTGTAGCCACCAGCTTTGGTAAAATGAGAAAAACTAGAAAAAAAAATCTCTATATATATACCTACATGTATCAATCACAAGCAGGACTTGCACGCGATTCCAGCACAGGTACTTACTGAGTTCTTGCAACACTTTAATAAACGCAGATGTTGTGTAGGTGATGTTCTGAATAAATGTCCAAGAAAAGTCAGGAAGATACCTAAAAACTGAGCTACCATCATCAGAGTACATTATTATGTTATCTGGGTCACCGATTTCAATGCAAAGATCTGTACCTAGAGAAAGTGCAATTCAGTGATTATGTGCAATATTATGCATTTTTCTACTGTTTTTACCTCACAATTAAAACATTTTCAACCGATGGTGCTTCAGTGTGCTCCTGTTTCTATTGAATAGTGCACAGGGGCAATGTGACAGCACCACTGCTTGTTGATAAAGCTGTACTTCCTGACAGTGCTGTGTTCATCACGTGTCAAACATCCCGTGTTTTATGTTTCTGTGTGCTTTGTTGAAGCACAGTTGGACCATGACCAGGGCTCAGCAGCAGCTGTCGTTGAGCTACTTTTTCTCTCTCCTAATGTGAATAGTTTGAAGCAGCAAAGAGAGACATTGCTTCAAGACCAGAGAGGTTCCAGTCCACCAAAACTGAACATGGAATTACCTGATCCAAATCTACATCCACCTCTTTCCCCCTCTCTCTCTATCCCATATCCCTCTCACTATTTCTGTCTCTCTGACGTTGCTAAGCTGCTTCTTCCTTTGTCTGTCTCACACTCACAATTCTACCTGTATTTACAAAATAACCCCCTTTGTCTTCTTTCTTTCTTATTTCATTCCTGTGGTTAGGATTACTCTTACTTGAGGATGCACCAATCCTACTGCTTTTTTTGTGCAAATTGTTTTTTTTTTTCTTTCTTTCTTTTTTTTTTTTTTTTTTTAAAGCTATTTACACTCTATACACCATATAATGTGGGTGGCACACTGAAGCCAAGACATTTGTTTATTAGATACAAAGCAGCTCATGAGCCAATCACTCCCTCTCTCACTCATTTGCATAGTCCCAGAGAGCCTACAGTTGGGTAGTGTGGCAGTGTCTGCACACGGAACAAGGCTTATTCACTTTCCTCTCTACACTACGGCTGAATTGCGTAGGGTCCTCTTCGTCTGAGACACTGTATGTCCTTTGTTTTGTTTTGTCTTTTTCATCTTTGTCTGTCAGCTTGTCAAATGCTGAATCCCGCTGCCCTTATATGGACGTACTAGGGTGGCTCTAATGGTAACTGTCAGGCATACACTTGTCATTTAAGACCAAGTGTCATTCATCCGTGGAGTCTGCACACATTTCCTTTATTAAGTTTTATTATGTCCCTCTTAGTATATTTCTGATATAAATATATTTAACAACAGAAAACAAATGCTTTATTATTTTACAATGGCAACTGAATGTGGACAAACACTACATTTTTGAGAATTATTTAAATATCCAGTGCTGTCAGTAGTTTTGCTGCAAAAGTTAGCAGCACAATCAAAAGACATAATGCAATAAAAAATCATTGAGGGTGGCTTTATCCACCCATGCTTAAAGCACAGTGCAATGTAATATTTAAATTATGCAGCATACTGTAAGATACAGGGATTCAAATTTATATTTGCAGGTCGTTTCTCTCAGATCAGTACTTTGCGAGTAGTGTCACGGACACTTTTGAGAAAGACCAAGAGGCTGGATCCGCCGGTGCCAGTGGCATCCAGTTTATCGCCTGCACCTCTGTCTGAGTGACCCGTTTCCTGGGCACGGTTAGCAGGCACAACAATGTACTTGGTCACAGCGCTAACGTGGTAAGTCCGTAGATCCTCCAACGCAAGGACACAGTCATTGAAGGCTTGCTTGAGATCAGGGTTGGCGCAGGACAGGATGAAATCTCGCAGAGATGGACAGTCAGAAAGAGTTTCTATGAGCTGACGATGGGCAGGAGGCATGTAATCCCTCATGCGTGTCAGGAAGGCCCCTAGATAGGACAAAGAAATGAAGAGAACAGAAAGGAGACCTTGAGAAGAGAAAATAACAACTTTCCCCTGAAACATTCTCTGTCAGAGCAATCAACTGACTGCACAAACACACCGCAATTCATTCATGAGATGCCCATGGGTACTGGAGGAGGTCAAAGGTTGAGGGAAACACAGCTTTACCTGATTCATTGTCATGCTGGATGCCCAGCAATGCATCAAAGCACTGAATGGCTGTACTCTGGGCTGCACTTCCACCTGATAACAGAACTGGCTCATTGCTCACACCTTCATACACCAACCCCTCTGGAAGCATGGGGTTGTCTCGCCACCTAAAATAGTACAGACCACATACAGTTAGCTTCCTTAGTATAGCTGCGCATGCAGTAACAATAAGCATTACCAACTGACTCTAATCCAGATCAATTTATAACAAGTCCATCAATAAAATATGAAACAAAAGAGGGGTAGAGGTAGAAGGGATGTTGATCCCCTAACATATTGGGTGGAAATTGCAATAGCTATTGAGATACAGAGTAGATTTGTAAATTGTCTGAATATGTGTGCCATTGTAAGATCATCCTAACTCACCCTGAGACGAAAATTCTCAGTGTTCCATAAAACTCAGCTGGAACCACGTGTTCTACAAAGAGCAAAAATTAGGTTAGTCTTTTTTTTTTTTTTTTTAACTCATATTTCCATGTGAGGAAAATTTCCTACCGTGCATATGTAAATGTATGAAATAGAAATTAGGTCAGGCTTGATTCAAACTTACGGTGCATGAGTTTGAAAATTTCCTTCATCTTCTTCAGTGACGCCGTCAAGTCAAGAAGTCCCCTATTTACACTGGCAGGGTCCTTGTTTTCCACAGCATGCATCACCTCCAGAGTGCCCTGTGAAGAGTTTACACGTTAAAGCTAAATCACAAAGGTTAGGATAGGATAAAGGGAGGGGAGGAGACTGAGGAGGACTGAACTGAGAAAACACAGTTCACAGTTCACTTAAAAAGAGGAAAAGGAACACTGCAGCTCACAATGCCTACCTTTATACCTGAACTGGCAGCCATCTCAACCAACAATGAAACCAGAAAAAATCCCCTGCAGCTCCCGCCACCAGGCAAAGAAATGACTAAGTCCATGTTCCTATAAAGAAGGAATATTTAAGAACAGATCAGACGACAGAAATCATAAGAATATACATTTGGGGAATTCAAATTCAGTGAATTAATTGAGAGTGAGCGTGTCATACTCACCCAATTTCTATGCCCCTGAAAAGAGAATTAGAGAACAAGTTATTCTCATCCTTAAATAAAAATTATATATATATATATATATATATGTGTGTGTGTGTGTGTGTGTGTGTGTGTATTTTTATTTATTTATTTATTTTTTAACTACAGTTTTATTGTCATGTCATAATATTCAAATCAAATGAGGTCATAAAAATGTTACACACTTAGAGGGATCCCTCAGTTTCCAGTTGGACAGAACTGAATCTGCGTAGGTCAGGACTGCCGGAAGCCCAAGCCTGCGAGACACCACCCAGTAGGGTACGGCCAGGGCTCTTGGGAGAATCTGTAAATGAACAACCATAACAATAATCAGTAAACTTACAGTCCAATGCTCTTGCCTGACATGGGTAAGAGAAAAAAAACTAGCCAAGCAACTAGGAAAATTCTCCAAACTGTGTTAATGTAGCTCATAAATAATATATTGTGTTTCGTTTATTTATTTATTTATTTATTTATTTATTTATTTATTACCTTAGCGGGTGCATGCTGCCCCTCCTGCCAGACATAACCCATGGTGATGAATCCCAGTGCCAGGTGAGCCAGCCTGAGCTCCTGAGGGCTATTCAGAAGATGGGTGCTCAAAACAGGCATCTTGGAGTGGGATAAAAGCGACAAAGTTTTAGTTTCAAACATTATTTTTCACAAACACTGAGAGCCACTAAGCAATGAGACACATTTAGGCAAATGGGATTCTAATTCCACAGCACTCAGCATTTGCATGTGTGAGACTTTGCTCATTCTCACCTTGTGAACCAGATCTCGCAGTTTACGTGACTCAATCAGATTTGGGAGATCATTTGCCAACTCCATCCATGCTCGATAATGATCTGGAAGGTTAGTCTAGAAAATAACATGAACAAAATGACGTATTAGTTGATTCAGGCTTAGTTATTTTTTTGCAGGGAGACTTTTTATGCAGAATGCAATCGCTAACATCATCAGCTCTTGTTTGCCATGGTACTTGAACGGCATGTCAGGGAATGACTGATGCCATTAATCAGACAGCAAAAAAAAAGCAATTAAAAAGAAAGGGGCTGCTAGAGAACTGAGAAAGTAAGCTAAGCAGAAAACGCTGTGATACCCAAATGGGAATCAACTGCATGAGCACAGTCTTTTTATAGACAAACAGGCCTTGGTTTAATGCTAATATTTTTTAAGACTCAGTTATCATTTAATTCTACAGCTAAAAATTAAATCATTCAATTCAGTGGGTGTGAAATAGTTTGGAGTTGCAGGAGTGGAAGAAAGTTAGTGATTGCAGGTTTCACAGCGTTATATAAGTCCATATTCTCCTCATAAGTTGTTAACACATTTTTTTTTCCACTGCACAGACTATCAAATATGAAACAACCAGCAACCATTTGCACCACACATACATGCATAAAATATTTATATGAAATGTGTCCTAAGACTTCAAGGACTTGGTGTTAAGTCGGCATTTAAAACGCCATCTGGGCTCTCATTGATTCAGTGCTTCATGGATGGGTCGATAGAGACTTGAAGAGACATGCTGTCATGGGATCACACCTTTACAGCTCTACCTGTACTATCGTCAGCTGGGTCAATGATTTTCTATATCACCCTACTCAAAAACAAACACAGCTATCCATGTCAAGCATGTATGCTGCTGACAAAATAGTGCAACGATAAAAACATCATCAACACAAATGAAAATCTTCACTGGCAAACACTTTCTCAGCATATGACAAAAATCACAAGCTCGATATACTGTAGCAGTATGTGGTGCTATGATATGAAAGGAGCCCTGTGACCTTGTGTCCCATTTTTGCTGTTCAATATAAATGTTGAACATTTACTGTACACAGCATAGTAAAAGCAGGCATCTTACGTGTTTTATGAAAGAAGAAAAGCTTATTTAGTCAAACAGTGGCTCACCAGCGGTGCTTCAAAGGCGAAGCCAAGTTTCTCAGAAATATCAAATGCATCAAGGTCTGCCTGCAGTCTGTTGGGCTCCATCTGCTCCGCCTTACTCTGACACAGCTTCTGACAGACAAACTGAGTGATCCTGCTCTCCCAGAGTTTTCACTCGTTCAACTTGCTGCTCGGCTCTGCTTTAACATCATTTATACTGTGCCCTCTTGTGAATGAGCCAATCAGATATCTTAGACAGTTAAGTTTCACAATGAGTTGTGCTGCTGATGATAGTGCCATTTTCCTCATCTTTTGTTTTACCTTCACTTTCAGTTTTGGCTGTAATACAATGGCAACTTCAAACATTGGTCCAGTGAGGAAATAAAAGAAATGGGTAAGGGTAAAAAAATTAAAATGGCACATATCACGGCACATAAATAACATGGATGACTGCAATAGATGTACATTGCTACATATTAAATGGGCTTGTTGTGCTAAATGTCAGTGAACTGTTGTAACATCATCAATAATCACAGGAATCCACCTTTGAGACTGGGATTTTTTTTTTTTTTTTTTTTTTTTTGTCTGAGCTGACCCTTACAGATCAAAATATGAAATTAAATCAGAATCGAATTTTACAAGCCAAAAACTGTACTGCAAGACAAATAATGGCTATTTGGACAGTTTTGTGGCTGCAGTACAGTAACTCTTATTCCTTAAAGACCTATGGACTCTTACGTTCTTGAGTTTATGTACTTCCTGTTGAAACAGGATGTCACAGTGGGACACGGCGCATGGAGGGATCATTCAGAAATGCAACCCAAGCAACCCTAATCTGATGGGATATCAGTGTGGGAGGGAAACACAATTTTATTTGAAGGGATACGGCAGATGAGAGAGGATGTTTAGACATTTGTGAGGTTGAAATCTTCATTTACAGCCACTAGAGCGAGATCATGTCACCGTTTAAGATGCTCTGTGCTACAGGAAGTAGAGCTCGTGTGGTCATTTTATGGGAAGTTTAACTTTAACTATTTCCTTCTTGAAGTGTTACTTTCAGAACAGGGCAGCAAAAACTACTGTTAAAAACATATTCATTAACTGAAACAAAAAAGAAAAAAATTAAAACAAGACTAAAACTATGTCTACTACAAAACTAAACAAAATCAATTGCAGAAAATAATGTGGGGAAGAAGAAGAAGAAGAAAAAAACTAAAACTGTGAGAGCTGCAGTAAGTAACAAATAAATTTACATTTAACTGAAACAAAATAAGAAAACATAATTAAAAACGAGTCCTTTTTTAAAAATGAAAGACCAAAACTTGCACCTTGAAAGCTGAAGCGGAACTAAGACCGCTTCAAGGTCTAAGAGTGGTAAAATCCAAACACTGTAAAACTGAAGCATGTTTATCATCTTGACAGCAATATGTGACAGCCAAAGATTTTTTTTTTTTTTTTTTTTTTTTTTTTTGCAAATACGCTACCAGTCAAAATGTTTAATGTTTTTTTCTTTATTTTCATGACTATTTACATTGTAGATTCTCACTGAAGGCATCAAAACTATGAATGAACACATATGGAATCATGTAGTAAACAAAAAAGTGTGAAATAACTCAAAACATGTTTTATATTTTAGATTCTTCAAAATAGCCACCCTTTGCTTTGATTACTGCTTTGCACACTCCACATGTGTCCATTCATAGTTTTGATTCCTTCAGTGAGAATCTACAATGTAAATAGTCATGAAAATAAAGAAAACGCATTGAATGAGAAGGTGTGTCCAAACTTTTGGCCTGTACTGTATTTGATGTCTTCACTATGTATCTACAATGTAGAAAGTAGTAAAAATAAAAATAAGGAAAAAGAAAAAAACATTGAATGAGAAGGTGTGTCCAAACTTTTGACTGGTAGTGTAGGTGTTCTCATCCAAAACAGTGCTCTTTATTGGATTTTTTTTTTTTTTTTTTTTTTTTTTTTAGATTTGTTTAACCCAGCCCTTTTTAATCTAGATTTATATCTTTACAGACTGATAGTAATCAATATTTCTTGGTTTGTTTGTTTGCCTGTTTTTTTTGGTGGTTTGTTTTAGTCTTCTCTTTACCAGTTATTTATATTAAAATACATTGATTTTTTTTTTTTGTTCAGTGATTTCTGAAATTATGTTGTTGTATTCAACAGATAGTTGCAAAATGAGAAATGTTCTGGGCAAGAGAAAGTTTGAGTCCACTGCAGAGCAGGCAGAGAGGCTCATTGCAGGGGTGGATGACTTCAAAGGAGTCAAGAGGCAGGGATGGGAATGCAGCCGTCCAGATGGGGCTGTTCCTGGGAGAAGGTAAGGTCTGTCGACACCGCCAGAGACACCAGCAGCTCTGTGTGGGGAGGTCATTTGAGTCAAACACCAGTGCTGCGTGACAGAGGTGGAGCCCATCTTGCCTGATGAAAATTTCCTGTCAAATGATTGAGGATGAATCTTTCAAGGTAATTTTACAATGCTTCATTACGTTAGGTCATGAAAATGCTCAATTTGATTGATGGCCACAGTGAGCTGCTTTGTGTGTGGAGTGTGTGTCAAACCTCGAGCACCAAAATGGTAAAAAGTGGCCCTCAGGGGTCTTGGGTCTTAAAGGAAGATTCAACCACGAACAGCCCTGATGCAACACATACAACACTCAGCACAATCATTTTGGGGAAGTCTGTGTTCTGGACTGGTGTTGAAGAAATCTTTGCACTTGCTACAATCAGCGGGAAAAACACAGAATTATCCTCACTCCGTTTTGTGTAACATTTTGACGGTGCTCCTTTGTTTTGTTTTGTTTTTTCTTCACTTGTTTCTGTTCTTCACATTTTAAAAACTGCAGCAGGAAGTCTTGCTGCATACTTCCCTTAAAGCTTATGATGGGGACGGATCACAATAAATTCTGAGGACAAAAGAGAATTTCTGGCAAAAATGCTTGACAGCTATCAATGCCTTCATCCGCAAAGTTAACATCAAGTAAACATTTCATTCTGTGAGGGGTTGTTCTTCCTGTTTGTTTCCTGTATCCAGGGGCAACTGTAAACACTCCCTGATCAAGAGGGTACTGAGGGTGAAACAGTTCAACAGAGGCAATGAAACCAAATCCAAGCCACTTTGCTAACCATTATCAAGGTGAGATAAAATATACTTTACTATAGTTACACAGTATACTAAAATGTAATTAGAAAAGGCAAAAATCACAGAATAAAAATTTAGTTTAAAATTTTTGTTTTTTGTTTCAATTTGAAAATTATGAAGCTAAATTTAATAATAAAAAAAAAAAGTTTTGAATGACGTCAGAATTAGATTATTAAAAACTTTATTGAAGTAGTTCAACAAATTTCAGGGAGTTCAAAGTCCTACTTGTCAAAACTTTGAATGGTAGGTAATAAAGCAGTAGCAGGACACGATCATAAAACCATATGAACAAAAGTGTAAAAGATAAAAGCTGAATACATGCGAGGGAGAAGGTGAGCAATTTAAAGTTTAAATTGAGTTTCTGGCTGAATGCATGTGGAGGAAGTTGTGTCCAAAAAAAAGAAACGTACAGAGAGAAAAACAATAGTCAAGAAAAAGTGCGATTGTTGACTCAATCATAATTTTGATTTTATAGTAACCTTCAAATATTGCATGAGGGTATCCCCAAAACTTTGAGGCCGATCACTTGAATGAGGCCTCTGTGGTTGGGACGGTGTGGTTATTAGGGGTGTGCAGAGGAACCACTATTTGTATTTGTATTTGTATTTGTATTTAGTTTTGTTTTGGGGCAAAATGATTTGAATTTGGAAAAGTGAGCATGGCTAAAACCAGAAGTATTTAGAATTTTTTTATTGTTGGATTTAGCCACAAATAAATATAAAATGACTGAAATTCCTGCTTATTAAAACTGTTTAAGTTTAGGAGACCCACTGTGATGACTATGTATTCTGCAAATCACAAGAAATATAAATATTATTCACATTTTCCATAGGCAGCCAAAGTAGCATTTATCGTAGCAAGTAAAATAGGGGAGATCCAGTGCGGTTGTAGCAGCGGGGCGGTTGTAGCACAGGCCCTTATTCGTGTTACACACAACACAGGAAGTTGTAATTTGGTGAGCAGATTCCACTTCCTTTCATGGCTGCCGCGGCAAAAAAAAAAAAAAAATATATATATATATATATATATATATATATATATATATATATATATATATACTACACACACACACACACACACATACATAATGGTCCACTCTGACTACTGCTACATTCGTCCCGCACGTTCGCGAATGTAGCATTGCACCGCTTCTGCCTTCGGCCTTATCACATCCATTGTATTGATCCATGGGACGAAACTGTAGTTTGGACTGGGGGAGTACTTGTGTACCTTGCTTACAATAAAATATTGAAACAGTAGCTAGCGCTGTCTTTTTGTAATAAGGAAAAAACAAAAAATTGTTACAACCGTACCGGATCTCCCCTAAGGTAGTGAAGGAACTGTGTGTATGGTTCAAAAATTTCACTTTTCACATTTTTATTTAAACTTTCGCCCAACACAGAAGGGCAAACTCTTCAGGTCCAGTCTCAGCTGTCTATTCACATCTAAAGGAAAAGGCACACTCCTTTGAAGACAGCAATGTTAAGATTTTGGACAGGGAGGACAAATGGTTTGAGAGAGGAGTAAAAGAGGCCATATATGTGAAAGTGGAAAAAACATCCTTCAACAGGGGAGGGGATCTGCGGCACCACCTATCTCCGATTTATAATGTCGCCCTTTCATCGATACCCAGGAGGTTCAACAAATTAACCTCAGACGACTCTCAACGATCGTCGTTCACCAGGGTTTCGCTTGACTCTGACAACTGTCGTTAACACGAGACCACAACAATGGTCAAGTGAAACCAGTGCCTGCATGAACACACCCACAGGCATTAGGGTGGACACTCCCACAGAGGTTAAATACCTGGACCTCACTCCACTGTCTTTGTCAGACTAGTGCGGACTAGAAAGACCGATGCGCATGAACTGATGAAGCCCCTTGGATAAGAGGCGAAACGTCTTCCTAAGACAAATACAAGTCCAGTTGCCTACGATTCAATTTGCCCAAAGAAAACTTTCACAAACACATTTTGGACAAAAGTTACTTTAAGGTCAGCTGGAGATCTAACCTTTTTTTTTTTTTTTTTTTTAGTTAAATTTGACAGCTGTTGATGACGCTGGCAACAGTTTCCTTTTTATGATTCAGTAATTTGACTTTACAGTGTAAAAAAGATGATCGCACTTAGAGAGGATAACAAACATATAAAACCAGTTATCTTTCACTTTGTCTTTGGATCAGAACATGTTGAGTGTGCTAGTTTCACTTCAGCAACAAATATTTACAGACCTAGTAATCACCTCTGGTCTGGTCCAAAGCACAATATAGTGCAGAGTCAAGCAGTTTTCATTGTTGATGCCTCACAGTAATGTCATTGAAAACCACGGATACTCTGAAACACTGCTAATCTCACCTTCTCTATTACTAAGAGGAGCGCTGTTTCAGAAAACAGTCATAACTCGTCCTGGCTGACTTCTCTTGTGCAAACACAAACACATTTTTCTCACCAAAACACTAGTTTTTTCATAAAACTATCAGAATACTTTGCTTAAACAAATATTTGATGCACATTCATGCACATTTACTAATGCAAATCTATCTCATATATTCCAAAAATAATTTAAAATAAGAGCTCTCAAAACGTGTGAACATTTTTCCATTGAGAAAACTAAGGACTAATTTGCCTTCTTAGGGCATGGTGGTTTTTAAATAATTCTTCTGTCCTTTCCTATGCTCATACACAAACAAAAAATATAAATTTTAGAGTGACCACATGACAAATTCAGTCGACAAATTAAGATCTCCTGGTAAAAACCCATAATTGACTGCTCAGTCTGGCTGCTCTCACAGCACCGAATCTTCCACTCAGGGAAGAAAGTCTTAGTTATTGTATTATTAACTGTGTCAATGAAGCAATATCTTATTTGTTATCTTATCTGGCATTTCTTATTTGTTATTTCTGCTATTTCAGAATTCAAGGTTGCAAATTGCAACTGAGAACGAGAATTGTTCACATTCATAATTTCACTCCTACAGCCATAGAATACAGGAGTACAGGGTCTCTTTCCACTGCTATGCTGATGACATTAAGCTGGATATCCCACTAAAATGTGTCAGCTTCCACTCCCTTCAGCCTTTGTTTGACTGTCTGGAAGATATTAAAGGCTGAATGTCAAGCAATTTTCTTGACATAAAACACTTGAAATAAAACATTGTTGATGGGGACAGTGAAAAAGAACAAACTGTCCAATAAAGTTGGCCCACTATCTTTCTATCTAGTTTGAGATTATTTTTAATTTTGCAGTTGACAAAATGAGTATCTTTTTGCTTAGTGCCATTTTTTATTCATTTGAGAACCTTAGCCATCATGTCTGCTGGTAATTTTCTGAATTCATGCTTCTATCACCTCATGGGCTCTATTTTCCCGGCGCAGCGCATGGTGGCGCAGTGAGGCGAACCCCGCGCAGAAGTATTCTCGACCAGCGCAACCCGAGGGGCGCACAGTTTCGTATTTTGGCAGACCAAGGTGCGCTGAGATGGGAGTGGCGGCGCAGCAGGGGGAGGTGTCAACAGATTCAGCTTGGCGCAGTGACATTTTCGTGCCAAAAGGCTTCGCCGAGGTGCGCCCAAAGCTCACCATCTGAAACCACGTCTACTTTCAGCGCAAGGCGGAGCGGACCCGGCGTAGTGCAATTTTGGCTGACAGGCGGGCAGTGCGCACACGTCACCAAAACCTCACAATCAGCACAAACAGTGCCAATCTCCTTTGATCTGACATCAGTTGTTACGGGACGGTTGATATGGAGATAAATTTATGTGGTGTAGTGTTTTTTGTCGGTATTTCTTGCATTGTTAATGTGTCTGACATTCCGGAAACCTGCCCGTGAGGTTTTGGTGACGTGTCCACACTGCTCACCTGTCAGCCAAAGTTGCACTACGCCGGGTCCGCTCCGCCTGCAGCAATAGACCTCCTTGTCAATAGTGTAATAAAGGCGAGGACAGGGGCTCATTTGATTGGTTTAAAGTGAATCGGCTGTGTCAAACCCACTCCACGCGTTCTCTCCTCCTTTGTGCAGGTAGGAGGAACGGTGGAGTACTTGTGCCACCGAGCATGGCGTGCCAAAATTGCGAAATCCACTTGGCCACACCCAGTTGGCGAAGCGCAGCTGTGCTGTGCTACCATCTCGCCCGGTCTGCGAAAATAGAGCCCCATGTCTCAATTACAACAACTCCATTGTTAGCCGGGCATCCCACTCTCATCTATATGTGCACAATGCTGCTGCTAAGCTTTTAACTAAAACACATAAGTGAGATTATATGCCCCATTCATGCCTCCCCTCACCGGCTGCCTGTTTATTTTAGAATAAATTTTAAAGACATATTTTTCTGTTTTTAAAGCTCCTCATGGTTTGGTATCTCCTTATTTATTGGACCTTTCCTCTGCCCCTGCAGAGAAAAGGTCTGATGGCCTTACTAGAGTTTTTAAGTGCTGATTGCATTAATTCTGCCTTCAAATTGTGCTTTTATTTTATTCATTCTATTTGATTTGTTTTAGTGCTTTATAAATAATGTATGAACTGTTCCATCTTCACATTAGTCACTTTAGTCAACTTTTTTTTCATGTGCCATATAAATCAGTGTGACTTGACTAGTGTGATTTTTTTTCAGCAAAAACAAAATATGCAAGTCAAAAAGGAGATGAGCAAGGGAATGACAATAGGAGATAAAAGTCAAAAAGTTTGCTGAACAAAAGTATCTTTCCTTTCTTTCTTTCTTGGTTAAAAATTGACAGATATTGAGCATGGTGACGGTGTCTTTTATGGGTCAGTATCCTACTTTGGCTTTGAATTTTAGGAGGGGATGACACACTAATAAAACTGTTATGGCTCATCTTGTCCTTTGGGTTATAACATTTTTACTCCAACTTAACTGCACAGACAAATATTTACAAACTAGATAATAAACCGCTGCCTGGTCTAAAGCATAATACTTGATATGACAGGGTGAAGCAATGTTAGCGTTGCATCACAGTAAAGCCATTAAAAAACTTTATATTATCAAATCGGCTCTGTATTATCATAAGCAGTCTTTGTGACGGCAGTGACTCCTCATTGAGTGGTAGTGTCTCCACAATATATGACATTGTAAGATTCAGTCTACCTTACAAAACAAAATTAAATCAAAGAGGGAAAAAGAATTGGTGACCAAAATCTCTGAGCTGAACTGGTAAGCATGCTTAAAGCCAGGGGCGGGTAGAGTACAGAAGAACTGTACTTAAATAAGAGTACAGTTACCCATCTAAAAATGTACTTGAGTAGAAGTTACCCTGTTAGAAAACTACATAAGTAAGAGTATTCTGACAAAAAAATACTTTGAGTAGTGAGTTCTAGTTACATTTTTACATTTTTTGTTTAAAGAGAGCATCCTTAAGTCAAGATAATTTTATACAATATAAAACACACGTCCAGAACATTGTAGTTATGCCAGTTTGATTTTGATTTTGACATAGGCTGGGAGATGAGTTTTTAAATGCTGAAATGTTGGTTTTTGGGAAGTTTTAGGCAGGTACAGAAGGTCCAAAGATGTAAGTGTGGCCAAGGGTTGAAAAGGTCACTGACTGCAGTGCAGCCGTCTTCCTTAAAAATCATCAGCTTTCGCTTAAACCATCTCAAAGGAGGAGAAAACTATGTCGCAACCTATTTGGTTAAATGTAATGATGAAAGGGTAGGTTACTGGTTAAAAATGAAATGACTTGAGTAAGAGTAAAAAGTACACTCCACAGAAAGATAACATGAGAATTATTCATTCCTCAAAAACTGCACTCATTTGCTGATTTGCGTTACTTGTAACATGTCACTCTCCACCCCTGCTTAGAGCTCATCTTCTCCTCATCCATCTGTGTTAGGCATGGCCATACACAATTCACAACTCCACTGTTTTCACGTTTCTAGAGCAAGAATGGCCAAAAACAATCCACAGTTACACCCCACTTGCATTAGATGTCATGAAGCTCCTGGTCCAATCTACTATTTGTTTTGGTCTTGTAATTCCCTATCCCACTTTAGCTATTCTGTGTTCAATGTTTATTCTAATATATGTGGTAAAATAATTCCACTTACTGTTGTTTTATTTTTGGGTGGGTATCTCATATGATTGCTTTCACATCTCTGCTGGCCAGGTGACTGGCCACGTGAGTCTGCTGCCCCACCCTCCCTCTCCAGCTGGCTCAACGATAGTGTAAGTTGGCTGAAAAAAAAAAAAAAAAAAAAAAGCTTAAGATATCTCTTTCAAGGCCAGTTGGATGGGTGGCAAGTCTTCATTGGCTTTGTGAATGAACATTTTCAATTTGATCTGTAGTTTCATAGTTTCCTATAACTCTCTTGTGAGCTCATGCATTGACTATAGTAATGAGAGCCTGTTTCTTGATGCCTAGGATTTTTTTGTATTTATATTTTAATTAATTGTACTGCCCATGTTTCTCTGTCATTTCTCACAGATTGATTGAATAAACAAGTGGGAGAAACAAAAAGGAGTAATCTTTGTGATTGACTGTAACTTTGAATGCTATACAAATGCTGTATGTGGATCTGCATCAGAATTCAATTGTGTAAATACTGATAAATACTGAAATTAAATGTTTGGGATATGAACTTCTTATAAATAAATCCAATGGACAGTATGTGGCACAGTCTGGTATTCTCTGGTATTCTCCTTTTCAGACATCCACCATTATTAGACCTATAAAAGCTAAAATGTTATTCAGGGTTACCCATTTTGAGCAGTCTGAGAACTTACACATGTGCATTAAATATATTTATTACCCAACTCTATTACCCTGTGTTAAATATTAAATTTGGCCAGTTAAGGCATTCTGTGCTCTGTTATTTCTGAATACCGTTGACCGTTGTGAAGGCTGTTGTCAAGCTGCGACCTCGATCCTTGGCGTATCTGTTTGTGCCAAATTAATATGCTTCACACAGCCTTGCTGCTGTGTATTGTAGGCTAATGTTAGCCAGCTAGCTTCATATACAGAAAGAAGTCAGTAGCTGAGTCATGACACTCAGTGTCAAAAAGCATTACAACCACCGTTAACTAAATTACTGGGCTCCAAAGACTGCAGAGAAAAGTGGAGCTTTCCTCCAAATCAGGTTACAACAGCAGCTCTGGTGAGCACCTCTTGTTACACTCTGCTTATTTCAGGCTACTTGGCAAGCTTGAAACATAAACACAACAGTACACCCACCATCCCACAAACTTTTTATTGTAATCTCTTTGCTTTAAGTATTGGTGGTATGAAAACAACCCCACAAACTATATGCAATGAACTTTTTTCTTCTAAGCAGTGATTATTTTCTTCTTTAAGCCATGTAATAAACTTCTTTTGTCTTCTATTGAAAAATAACAACATTTGTGAAGGTCTCAATGTGGTGGTCATTTTTTGATTATCCTTTACATGCTATGTATGCAAAATACCTGGCCTAGGTGCCTTTGAAGATTTAAAAACAAGTTTGTTCATTTTGCAGAGCTTTCAAATGACGAGCTTTAAGAGTTGGGCCCTTGCTGCACTGCGTTTCTGTGGATGATACACTGTTAGCTGATCACTGTGTGTGACAGAGGGTGCTGATTTGAAAGGTGTGACTCAAACTGTATCACATCTTATCAAGGGCAAAACTGAAAATGTTCTCTTACTGGCAAGCATCTCCAATAGCACAAAGTGAAGTAGAAACTACTTTATGAGTGCAAATGGATGTGGTCAGCAAAACAGGTGAGGTCACAAAACAGCATTATAATTTTACGAGACAACAGGCCTGCCAAGCTGTACGGAGGTCCAATGAATTCAGACTTTCTGTGAGTCTTCCATAGGTGTGCCCACTAGAAACCTGACCTCATTTTATGAGTTTCAGCCTCATGGAAGACAGTACCCACCCATGCAACTCTCAGTCTGAGCTGCTCTTGCCGGGATGACACCTACACTGTCCTACACTAATCACTTATGAGGACATCTACCTGTTTAACGGGTAATGAAAGGCTTACAGCGATGCTGTTAATAACACTTTATTTTATTTTGTTTTTATTTTTCTCATGGCTCAAGCTTTGTCTCATATCTGTCTACTTTGAAACACTTGAACTGAAGCCTGAGATGGAATCGCGCTAAAGGGATTAGTAAAGAGTTATCTAATCCTATCCTACATCATCCCACCATATGTCATGTCATTCTTTGTGTCAGAATGAGAGAGTGAGAGAGAGAGAGAGAAAGAGAGAGAGAGAAACACAGGGAGAGAGAAACAGAAAGAGAGATAGCAGACACAATAAGCAACAGGACTCATGTTTCATTCATGTTAACAACTGATATTTTTTATGTTTTTCTCAAATCTAAATACAGTAAATTCTTGCCACTTTAAAATATTTGTACTCTGACCCTACCCTCCCCACTATTCAGTGTGCTATAGTTTAATGGCGTCTTTCCATCACATGGAATCAACTCTATACTTACCTCAGCTCTACTCGCAATTTTGGTTTTCCTTTGGGGAAAAGTTTGGGATAGTATCTGGTATTAGTATTTTTGGAACCACCTCCGCTGAGTTCCCAAGCTAGCTGCGCAGATACTAAAAGGTTGCGTGAAAAGGCTGCAAACCATCCATCTAATAAGGTAATACTTACAAAAGACTCTTGAAACTTGTGTCATAGTTGATCATCTATCCATGCAAAATATTTCTTTTCAGCAAATCTCTTTGTAACAATAATATTATTCATGTGATGCAGCCATTTTTGGTTGGTTTTGCTTTTTTTTTTTATAATAAAACAAATGTGCAGGGCTGTGGTAGAGAAGAGAGGAAAAAATAGTCTGCAGGCTTGCATGCTAGTGGTGGGGCTTTGTCAAAGGGCATTCAGGCCTCAAACATCGTCTTCATGCTTAAGAGTAGAGGTGACTGAGCTTTTCCCATCGGGACCCTGAAACTGTAAAACAACCTGCCTGAGTTGCTCAGACTAGCAGAACAAGAAACATCTTTTAAATCAATTCTTATTTTTAGAGACTTGCTTTTATGTGATGTCTTTACCCAGTTATTTTTACCCTCATATTGTCTTGTGCTGTTTTCTTACCTTTTTTTTCCCTCTTGTGATGTCTTTTTAAGTCTTGCTTTTATATGTTTTATCTTAGTTTATAATTTTGCTTTTTTCATTTTGGGATTTTTCAAGGCAAGGCAAGGCAATTTTATTTCTATAGCACATTTCATACACGGAGCAGTTCAATGTACTTGAGCACCTTATATTGGATCAAGCACCTTATATTGGGAAAAAAAGTGCTATACAACAATCACATAATAATACATGGTTATTATTATGAAAAACGGGAACAAAATAAGGAGAGCTGGTGTACTAACAATGTAACAACATTTTTGCTGGAACAATTTTTTGATGTACAGGATGCCGTTTGCCACCAGTCCTGTTTTTATGTATTGACTGATTGATTGATTGATTGATTTTTGGCCAATTCCCGGCTCTGTGGATGAGTCATCTACCTTGCACATATATAATCTTCCTTTACTTTACTTTAATGTTAAAATGTCCTTGGCTTTCCCTAGCCCTTTCTGTGTGGACTTTGCATGTTCTCACTATATTTGTGTAGCTTTTCTCTGGGTGCTTCAGACAGACACCAGCTTCCCATGCTGCTGAAAAGGATCAAGCGGGTAGAGAAAAAAGGAATGTATGAATGCTCTTGGCTTGAGACGAAAAACACAGTTATTGATGTCTGTTTGTCTCTGTCTCCGATAATAGCCTGTCTGTAAGTGGACTGGGAACTCGCCTGCTAATATGGCTCTGTTTTGTCTTTGCTGTGACTCTTTATTATATCCATAAATGCCTAAATTGCATGAATTACATGAAATGAATTACATGAAATTTGTCAGTTGGCTCCAAAAAGGTCTACCCAAGGTTAGTTTCCCTCAAAGATTTGATTTTACGTTGCTGTTCATACAAGAAAAAGCATCTAAGCAGGGGTGTCAAACTCTAAATTACTAAAGGGGCCGTATTAAAAATCACAACCAATTTGGGGTTCAAACAGGGCCCATAGTTGTTGAACGCTTTTGACCCAAAGTGGTCATTATGTATATTCTTTCACAAATGAAAACTTTACATGAAAAATTCCTCCCCCAAAATGTCTGTCTATGAAAAAAAAGAAAAACAAGGATTGCTGAAACCACCTGACTAGAGAGGAAAATGACATGGCAATCTTTTAATGTCGCCCAAAGTTATATTCTTTTATTATGGCCACATCAGCTCTGCATATCAGACAGACAGTTTTTCCATATCATTTTGACTTTGCTTTTGCCTGGCTTGCTAGTGAGCTCACAAGCTTATAACTGTTTTTTTTGTTTTTTTTTGTTTTTTTTTTTGTTTTTTTTTTTGGTTGAACTTCTCCGAAGAGTCCTCGGCTGCTGGATCTCCGTCTCTTATTTTGTATATTCTTGACACCTTGGCTTTCATCCTCCATCAAATCGATCTCAGTCCACAATCTTTAAATACGTTTCATGTCATTAATTGCGAAGAGGTGAGGGCCAAAGACCCTTCTGGAGAAGCCTCAAGTAAAGATACAGTCCTCTGTGTATCCTATGCAGAAGTGTTTCCATTTATTTTATATATTTATTTTATTACTTTTTTTTTTTTTTTTTTTTGTGAAGGAATTACATAAAAATTCTCCACCAGTGGAGGCATTCATTTTTTTTTTGTCTCCTGACCCATAAGTTACATTTATTTGTCAATCCAGGGCTGATGTTGGATGTTTGATGATGTTTGTTATTTCACAAAAGAATAAGGTGATCAGACTTTAACATCTCACTAAATAAGTACTGTCAGCATAGGAGCTTCAACTTCCTCTGGCTTTGGTCTGGATGTTATTATTAGTATTAGTATTAGTATTCCTTTATGTAGAAAACCTTGTGACATTTGGATTGCTAGATTTACTGACTGCTAGAAAAAAAAAAGTATCAGATTTTGTATCATAGTATCAAGTATCAAGTACCTGCCTTATGTGAACATACTGGTGTCTTAGCTGGTGTGTTGGTACTGTAATACGCTACTTGATAAATGCACCACCCAGAACTCACACTGGCAGGGACGAATTTAAAAGAGTAGGATTTCTGCCAGTACATCTTAGAGTGGAGCAACTAAAACTAAACCACATGTACAATGTTATCAGTGGCTGTGCTCCTAAATATTTATGCTCACATATAGAAATGGTTAATACCCAACATAATCACAACACTAGGTCTAGCATCCGTTCCTGTTAACATCCCAGAATAGGAACTGCAGCTTCAAGTAGTTTTTTCTATACAGGAATTCTATTATGGAACAGCTTCCCACTGCCGGACAAATTAGTAAATTCTAAAACAGATTTTAGGGTTATTTAGGGTTATGATTTGTTTTAACTCTATCCACAAATAAATCAAATCAAGTCCCAGGGAAGCAAGCTGGATGTGACATGAAATTAGGCTCCAGAGAGCAAAGAGTCTGTTTCTCACCAGTTAAGAGGAAGAGCAAAAACCGCACCCCGTGTACCAAGTGAAAAATGATCGTATTTTAAAAAAACAACAGGAACTGATAGTGTGTCAACAAACATTGGGTTACAGTAAGTCAGGTTAAATACCCTAACACATCACCCTCTTCATAATGTACAGTGGAAACTCAACAAAAAGCCCAGTGCCACAGGTTCTGAAAAGTCCCAGGATATGGGAAGTTCCACCGAACCCTTAGTAGATGAAAAGTGCAATTAGACTGGGCAGGAAAGAAAATACACAGAGAGGAAATAAGGACAGCAACATGTGGAAGATACAGCTCAAGGAGAGGTGCTCTCGGGTATAGCCAATATTTGCAATGTGTTCTAGAAAGAAACTGTTCGCAAATATTGAGGTGTTTGCAGTGATCGTCACTCTCATCCGACCCTGAATGAGCCCACAGGGACCTCCGTTGACTCAGTGAATCTTTTTTATTTTCCAGAGCTTTAGATCTTGTCCACACCACTAAGAGGGCTCTAATGAAAGAAGGACGTTTTCAAGAACAAATTAAATTTTGTTTCATGCATAAAGAATCAAGGTCTTATGATGCAGTCCAACTCCTAACTGTCTATGACCTCAGGAATAACACCAAACCAAATTTCCTTCCGTTATTCAGAGGGTGCTTTGGAGTATAGTTAAGGAGTTACAGTGCATATCACCAATAGGCCATTATTAAAATTAAAAGTTCCGCCTTTGTTGAAAGTAAATTCATCAAATCCCTCATCCAGACAAAGGTGCCCGTCTTAAATGACAAAACTCATGACTCTAGCCTTGTTCCTATAATTGCATAGTATTTACAGTCATAGCAGCATGGAAATACCAGCAACCACCATGTTACATTTGTAAACAATACCACAGTCCTGGGGCTGACCTGTAACAACAGTTCCTCAGTTTGCAGGAATGAATGTGACCTGTGATAACTGCGATCTAGTCTTGGATGTCAACCAAATCTAGGGTTTAAATCAATCTCTTTGTTGAAGAGAGTCAAAACTGTCCACATTCCTGAGGCTCCTTGTCTGTTCTAGTCGCAAAGTCGCAACATGTAGACATTCTTATGGAGGGACAGCTACTCTTCCTCTTCAGAGTTCTTCACCCAGAAGCTATCTGAATGTTCCATGAAAAAAGGTTTTTAATCCCACACCTTGGAAGACGTGGATTCTCTCAAAGAGAAATTGTTTAAAGATTGTTTAAAGGTCCCTGTGTGTATTTTTATATGGTTCATGTTTTATATGTATGCTCCTTCCTTAAAAGGATAGTTCGCATTTTTGGATGCAAAGTTGTATGAAATCCTCCCCAGCAGTCTAGTGCGTGATTTTTTCACTTAATGTGTCCCCTGGGCAAAGTCCTGTCCTCCTGAAGTATTGAAATAGGTACTTCCGGCTAGTTTGCTGAGGTCACAAAAATAAAAAAGTGGTTGTAAAGTCTGACTTTTTTCCCAGAGTTGGTTATGTGACAGAAATCTAGTACTATTTTGAATGCATGCTGCTATGTTAAGCAAAACGTTTTACTTTTGTGACCCCAGCAAAGTATCTGGAAGTACTTATTTCAATACATCAGGAGACCTGAACTTTGCCCAAGGGACAACTTAAGTTAAAAAATCCCCTTTCATGCACTACACTGCCGGAAAGGATGTCATACAACTTCTTGTCCACTATGCAAACTATCCCTTTAATTTGGCACTCTTGCAGGTTTTGTTCTCAGTGTGTGTGTGTGTGTGTGTTTCCTCACCTTCTAAATGGTCCCAAACAACACTGCTAAATTCAAAGTGTGCACACAATCGTAAAAACATATTACTGCGTTAACTTTTATACTTCCCAGTTTAAAAGTATTATAATATTAAGCTAAAATAGAAACATTAATCATGTTGTTTGAGATGTTTAACATTGCCTGGGCCCTGTAATGGACCAGCCACCAGTCCAGGGCGTTTCCCATGCCTTCCGCCCAATGAGCGCTGGGATAGGCTCCAGCACCCCCTACGACCCTTACGAGGATAAGCAGTTTGGAAATGAATGAATGAATAAATGAACATTGACTGGGGTGACACAGACTCTAAACATAAGAGGGTTTAAAGATTTGGGGAGGTGATTTCACTGATCAGCACACCCTAAACCGGAGGGGAGGAACTCATCAGTGAAATCACCTGGTGTGGCATTTGGTTGGAATGAAAACCTGCAGAGTGTTGGCCGTGCATGTGGCACATGGTTGCTTATCCCTACTCCAGAGGCATGTTTCAGAGGAGCCCCAGCTGCTATCATGCCTGTTGTGCTTAGATTGAGACAGACAGGATTGAGAGAGAGAGAGAGAAACAGAGAGAGAGAGAGGCTAGTAGGCTTAAAGCTTGGAGAAGTAGACTGGAACTATCTCACTCAACCACCAATGCTATTGCTGCTGTTCTCAAACTATATGGCACAAACACACACACACACACACACAAACACACACACACACACACACACACACACACACACACAAATACCAGACGAGCACTTGACACACTTGTTCAGGTCTAGTGGAAATAGTGGCTGACCTTACTCTACACAGCCATCGCTTGTGTAGAGAAAGGCATATTGCAAGCGGTGTGGAGGAAGGGGGAGTCTTGTTGTTCTGCATCAGCTCAGATATCTGATATCTGAACCATCAGATTTTCAAACAATTGCTTGTGAAAGATTATTGCAACAAGCCCCTATAGGTTTTCACCATAGGGTTTTTGAATTATGCAAAAAAGTCCCATGGTTCACATAAGCCTAACAAGGTTTGATGTGGGTTTTTTTGCACAACATGTATTACACCCATTAACGTCTCAAACGGGAACTTATAAACTGTTGGGTTTTTTAAAAAAAAGGAAGTTGGTAACAAGCTGTGAAACTGAAACTCAAACGTTCTGCTTTAAAGGTACATGGGAAAATATTTCAAATCAGTGATATATTAGTTCAATCCAAAGTTTAACATCAAAATGAAAGTGATTGTATGTCATCATATTAATCAAAAACATATTCTGTGTGTTCAAATAACAGCGTTACTATACATAAACAGGACTGACGTTTACTTATTGCGGAAATGGAGTTATAGGTGAATACTGTGAGTGAGAGAATAAAGTGAGATGTATGAGAGATGCTCCTTGTAAAGAGTGGTCATATGACAATTGGAAGGTACACTGAGTTCAGTCACTGATTTCATAATGTTATCAGAGGACATAATGTTATCAGAGGAGACAGAGTGACAGTGGCTTGAGCTTACCAGTTACATACTTGTAACAGTTGAGGGTGAGGGTGAGGGTGAAGGACTGTTTGAGTGAGCCTTGAGAGTTTAGTTAACTGTGGATATGTAATTAATGTTAGGTGTTATTATTTATTTATGTATTTATTTATTTATTCATTTAATTTACCAAAGCTATAATCATTGAATCAGTAAATCAAGTATTAAACTTAATTTTCTTTTGGTTAAGACAGCCAATCAAAGGGAAGCATAATGGCAGGGCTGCCGTTCCCTAAATGCAGAACACACATTGTGCGTAGGGCCTCGTGTTACACTGGGGGCTTCATGCGCAAATGCAGTGCATACTGCATACTACAGCATGATTACCTGACCTGGACCCATCGGGACCTGTTGGGACTGGTCAGGTCAGGCCAGGTTCGGACAAAAATTTTGAAATTATTTCAGTCACACTGGCGATTCTTTAGTGAAAAATAATGGACCAACTGTCTGTTCTGGGCAACTTCCTGAGGATTTTACACCATGGTAAAATCACTAAGACGGGTTTACTGAGATACCAATATTTTCAGGGAAAACCAAAATACATGCTATGTTGGAAATAATGGTGTATGAGAAACAAACACAGTGATGAGGGGCGGAACCACATGACATTGGCCCAGAACAGGAGGAGTTACAAAGGGTATAAAAGCAGGTGTGGATTTAAACCAATTCAGCTGGCTATCATGGACCAGCTCGGCTTTGTTGTATTCTGACGAAGTTTACAATGAACCAAGTCTATTGCATAAGATTTCCACACTTCATTTGAGTCATTGTTATTTGAAGACCAAAACAGTTGCTATATTGACCACATGAAGAAGAAGAACAGTGTGTAAGAGGCCCAGCATCCACCTGACTCTGGCGCTGGCTAATTGCCCCACAGGTGGATCTTGGTGGGCTTGATTCGATATCATAATCGCCCTCCTACAGGTAGAAGGTCCCTACTGCACCTTCCAGTGGGCCAGAGGGCTGTTACCATCTATTCTTATCACCAGTCGCTCTTAACCACTCAAACATTAGCTTTCATTAGCTTTTGTTAGGTTCTTGGTTAAAGGTTAGGAAAAAGGTAATGGTGTAAAGTTATTCGACAAAAAACAAACACAGTTTTTGCTCAAGTCAGGATTAGATCCCAGGGCTCCGGAGTGAAGGTCCATGCGATTGTCCCGTCCACAATCCGAACCAAATGCTTTCATGACTGATTCTGTCTTCATATTACATCATGGTACATCTGGCTCCAGGGTCCCATTTGGCTGGTTCAGACAGTCTGACCCACTAGAGGGTGCAGTAGGGTCCTACTAACCCAAACCTGTGGGGGTGATTATGACCAATAACGTCACTTGAGTTGTGCGATAACAGTTAAATCAGGTGCTTGTGTTTGTGCTTCTAGCAAACCTTTCCATTACATTATGATTTTTTTGTATTTAACAGCTAGCCAGACACCTGAAGGAGTAGCTGCCAGAGTGGTTGTGCAGATGGTGGGGCGCTGGTGATGAGCTAATGTTAGCAGCAAGTGATCAACTGCTATCGTTCATTTTAACATTCGCTTACTGCGCATATCAATTGTGTGTGTGACGTTCAAATCAAAATAACTGTGTTGGCGTGTGGACGTTATCATTTTGAAGAAAACACATAAATCTTGATGTGAAAGAGCTTATTTTGAAAAGTCTAATTTATTGAAAGTATACCAAGGGAAGCCGTGGTTGACGTAACTTCCAGGTGGCCTGCAAAAACACTAGAAGACTATTTGTGTCAGATGATGAGATGAGATGAGATGAGATGAGATGAGATGAGATGATGATAAAAACCATCAGGGTGTATTATATAGTCATGCAAAATGTAAACCTGATGCCTATCAAATATGTGTTGTGATTATGGCAAAAAAGTGCAGCACTATACATTGCATGAATGTGATTTTTTTTTTTTTTTTGTCCTAAACCTTGCCCACAGTAACATTTAGTTTGGAGCTTTATAATCAGCACAATTGCCTCATTATCATTACATTAGGCAAGTTCTTTGCTGGGCTTTCTCCTATTTGAAATGCATACTTTGATATGGACTCAAAGGCATCTGCAGTAGCTCCACAATCAAGGCCCAGTGGGATACGACGAGATGCCAGATGAGTTTTGTACTGTTGACCAAGGCAGCGCTGAGAGCTCCTACTCAGCTTGAGCCTTTGAGAAGCGTGTGTGAGTGCCCCTGCAGCACATAGAGGGGCAAAGCTCGGTCCAGACTGCAAGAGGTGTCCTGTCAAGTGAAGAGACAATTCATTTCCAGATAGACCTCATCAATCTGTCATCCTGTATCATTTCTGACAGACAAATGCCCAAAGCCTCGGCCAATATTTATTGTTGCCAGACATGTATATACACGTGTGTGTGTGTGTGTGTGTGTGTGTGTGTGTGTGTGTGTGTGTGTGTGTGTTCTTGCACATAACGTTTTGCCAGGAGGTGTTCATATTTCCCTCATCTGTGGTTGTGTTATGTGAGTTTAATCACATTTATTGAATTGACCACACCAAGGCTATAAGAAATATTCTTTAATTTGAATGTATTGAATGTATACACTCATCTAGTGACATTTACTGAGCAGCTTACATGTGATGTGTTTGTTTCAAGTTCAGTGTGCTTTACTTGCATGAAGGTTTATGAGACAGTGTTGCCAAAGCATCAACATTTTGTTACATACATTCAGACATTTCATTATAATACAATATTGTTGTGTTTGTCAGATTTGGGTAATAATGACAGTAATGCATTCTACACAATTTATGTTGCAAATACTATGTCTAATAAGGTACATTGTAAAGTATATTAAACACTACTGAGCAGATTAGAATAGATTTCCCTAACATACACAGGTTTACCTTGTTTTTAATACCTGATAAGGAGATATAGAGTATCTTACAAAACTTTGCATTTAACCCATAAAAAAGTAAAGTAAAAAGTAAAGACTGCGTCTTCTGTTCATTCAAATTGGTGCCTGTAGTCTGCGCACATGCTATGCATATGAAATGACATTTGTGATTCATGCCTGTTTTGTTAGTCAAAGCTGGAATTTTCCAAAGATGCAAAAAAATGAAATAAATACCACATAGACCTATATTTTCAACCAGAGATACTAGAAAAGGGCACACCTACGCCACATATTTTTGTTCCGTCACTTGTGACCTCGAATGTCACGGCTTGCTCTAGTTTGTACAGTAAAGCTTTTTTTTTTCTCATTGGAGATTTTATGTTTGTGTTTTGTGTAAAATTTCAGTGATTTCAAAAGTGAGATCAAAATCCAACTCCTTGTCATAGTGCCTGTACACACACGTACAATGATGCATGTATGCCTGTATTAATGCCTGTATCTAACCTCATTTAGTATACTTTATATTGCATTAATCCTACCAGTCCTTTGCATCAATAGATGCTGCTGTGTATGCTATATTGACCCGAGATTAAGTATCATTTTTCTGCATTTATCTTCTACACATCTGATCATCCCTTAGGTTTCTGAAAAACAGTGTTTTAACCATATCACCATATGTTTGACTGAAATAAACTTCTGATAGTGAAAAAATATAAAGTTTGTAGTGAAGCTTGTGGACATTTGTCCAACATTTCATTGAAATCTAATAGATTTCTACTGTACATTGCTAGGCCATTTTAAGTGTATTTTACTATATATTGTTGTATACAGGGTTTAAAGTACAAATATGGATATTTTTCTGTGGAAGCATAGCAGCCTCCAAAGACAGCAAGATATCTTTGGATTGGTTGAGGCAAGAGATGCGGCTCAAAGTTTCAGCCAATCAAACCAGCTGATGCTACATTGCCATTTTATTTACAGAAAACATAACATTTAAGTGATAACCAACCAAAGTTAGAAAAACAAGTATCATTTTACTTGGATTTGTCCATTATTCAAATTAGTATCAATTTTCCATCAACTTAGTATCAATGTATGCTCTAACCCTTAGCCTGATTCTAAGTGTTTATTTTGGAGTATTTAAACTGTTTTTAGACCGGTCGATGTGAAGTTAAAACAGCAGATTCTCAGCTTCAGTATTTGAATGATCCACAGAATCAGGAACACTTTGAACAAAGCTAAATAATGTGTAGGCTACATATTTAGGTGCTGCTGGTTTTATGTTATGTATGTTATGAATTTATGTTATGTTATGTTTATTTTATCAGCTGTTAGAAATAACAACAAAATTTACAGAAGAAGTTAATGTCTTTGTGCTCCTCAATTAATAATGGCACAGTGAGGAAAGCAAAATCTGTGGCCAAACATTTTCATCACTTTCTTTTTTCCCCTGAGATTTGTGCTTAAATGAGATGAGGAAACAAATGTGGTAAAGGAATTTCAAAACTTCCTCCATTTATGAGCACATGTAGGTTAAACGGATAACAAACGATTTCCAATGAAGTTTCATTTTTGAATGTCCAAGAAATGTCCAAATCACAGGTATGTCACTCACAAAGACAGAGACTTTTATACTTCACTCTGTGACAGCAGATATACTGTTGTCATGTCAGTGTGGTCGCTGGGAGTGAATGAGCAGCGCTTTCTGCTCCATCAGTACCTGCGGTTGAAATGCCCTTGAACAAAGCACCTAGCCCCCTTTTGCTCCATGACAATAAGAGTTTCTTCTTCTTGTGATTGCTGGTGCAAAGCTTCTTCTTCCTCTACGGTCATTGCCAAGGCAAGGGACCCATGACATGAAAATTAAATTAGCACATTGAAGCCTACACAACACTTTCAATCACTCATATGTCATGGGTACCATGCACATTTAATCCACAGTTTTATGACAAAAAATCATCTAAATTTCGGCGTTATTCCTGAGTTGCATCTTCCTTTATACCGTAATGCATAAGAATCCTACTGGATTTTTCCAGAGACTGCTTTATAGAGGCTGCCTTGTCCTTTGTCAGAGAGAGGTGATGGGCTATTTCTATGGGATTTCATCAGGTCAGGACTTTAGACTCGTACCTGAACCTCTTTGTCAAATGGCTGGATCACAGACACATTAGCAGAGCAATCACCTCCTCCCCCAACCTCTTGCACGAGCACAGCCCACCCTTTCTACCTCCCATTGTCAGCATGCTTTACCGCCGCTGCCAGCAATCTCTCGAGTGATTTCCACCTCCAAACGGCAGGAGAAACCAGCGGGAAGGAAGAAAGCAGGAGCGATGAGGGCTATGGTGCTCAGATTAATTTCAAGACCACGTACGAAGTCATCAGACACAGGAGGCACAAAGGGACAATAAATTCACTCTGCAAGAGCAAAGGTGGACAAATGGGTGAATGACAGATGAAATCATGACAGCATCTGTACAGTGCTGCACTTCTAGGGAATAAAACAGCAATATGAAACACAAGCATGTTTTGTTGTGACATTTTAAGGGGTTCATCTTGTAGATATGTGCAGTGTACCACTCTCTTTTTCTCATACAATCCTCTATCTCTTTCTATTTTCCTTCTTTGCCTGAGATGCTCCGGCTCTTTCTCTTCCCCTTTCAACATCCCCATTGTCTTTGAGGCAAATGAATGAAGTCCAGCTGGCAGCAGGTATGTGTTACATCTACTGGTACAGAGCCCTGGAGAAACCCTTCCCTCTTAGTGCCACATAAATCTTTAGTTGTGTTGTGTATCAAATGAGATTAACAGGTATTAGTAGGAAACATTCAATATCCTCTACCACTGAAACAAGATTATAAGAGAATGTTAACGATCCCTGTCATGCACTGTGTTATCAGTCTAAATCTATCTCACCATCTCTGTATATGGCTACATGCATAGGGGCATCTAATCCTTTTCCTTCATGGCATGTCAAACTATTATATTATTTGAACTGTGCTGTCAAAAAAAAAAAAAAAACAAATAAAAGTTGCAAATAAAAGAAAAGTTATTGGTCATTTGGTACTACAATAAGTACTTTTATGAGGTTCAAAGCCTATTTTCAGCACAGGCAGTCTGCAGCTCCTAGACTACCCCATACTGTCTGCTGAATAAAGCTTTAACAGGATAATATTAACCATTGTTCCCTGTAGTTTTCCCTTTCAATGAAATGTTTGTGCCAAAACTGTTGTGCGATTTGAAACTGCTAAATGAACCATTGTTAAATATTGTCATAATCCAATGTCTTAGATCAAGCTAATGTAATGAGTTTTGTTTATGGGCCTGCTGTTCAGGGTTTAAAGTGCACGCTTAGATATGTTGGAAGCTACTGACATTGATGAATCTACAATATGAGTTACACATATTACAATGATGAGAAGTGCTGAGTGACAGTCACACATTAACCGTTAAGATGACTATAAAGGAACGCATAAGAAAACACATGATGGATCATACTGTACGTCAGTTTTCCCGCTTTCCACACTATATGTGTGACTCAAGTACTCCCAAAGGCTCTTTGTCACATATCATGGAAATACCCATGTACATACACTCTTTCATTTCCCCATTCTCACATATCTCACTCAACTCGTGTCACTGCATCATCCTAAGAATGAATGTGAAAGAATGCACCAGCCTTCAGTTTCAGAGTACCATCTCTTTCTTTGAATTGACTCTGTGGCTGGGAATATGGTAATTTAAACTCTGTGCAACCACGTATCAGTCATCTACTGATGACTTCATCATGAACTACAGCAAGTGATGTGGAAAAGATGGAAATGAAAATGAGTCAAACACATTCAGTAACACAATCCCTGTTTCAGCTAAATTATAATTGAATGTTAATGGATGTTTCTATATGTAATCATAGATTGTGAGCAGTTCAAAGCCTTATTTGCAATTCATGCAAAAAATCCTATTGCACAGTCATCCTGGCTTCGGGCAAGGTTAGTTATGAAACTAAAGGAATTGTCCAAATGTTCTCTAGGAAATGTGTCAAATGATGCTCCATCCCTGTGGTGTCAACCATAAGCCTGTTTCAGAGTCTGACACCACTGTCCTCAGGGGAACTTTTTCAAATGGTTCTTATTCACTGTTGGGCTAATAACAAAGTCAATTACACAGTAACTGACTCCTACATATTGCTCCTCATCGCTTTAACCCTTTTATCAGTGAGTGGGCAGATGCCAAGGAAAGTACCATACTTATTGCACTGGGGCTCATTAACAAAACCTTGTCTGGAGCTTGAATAAATTAAAGAGAGGTTGGACACACACAGAGCAAGTTAACTTTCAGCAAGTCAAACTCCAGAACTGCTGCAATTATCAGCTGACTTTTCAAAATCTTTGTTCTCTGAGAGAGTCTATATGAACATTCACGACCTAAGATTTCAAACTCAGCCTAAACATGACGGGGAATGCTTAATAGCAGGGAAACTGGGGCAATGTTTTTGACCAGACAGTGTCACTCAATTTTAGCAGCATTTAAGTCAAGGTAACACACTGCACAAACACCATGAGTGACATACAACAACTTCGTTCACACAATGATGATGAAGCCCATCACCTGCCAACAAAACTGATCCATTTTACACCAACCCCACTTCCCAAATTGTACAAGGAATAAATAACTGTAAATATAAAATGGCAAATTACTTCATCTGACATTTCCAAACAATGTGCCCTGTCATCCTAGTAAAAACTGCAGAGTCAACTCAGTAGTTGAATGCCTTAGTATAAAGGACAGTTTCATCCTTTTTTAAAGTTAGGTGGCATTTCTGACCTCTCGACTATTGTGTGTATTGGTGACCATTTCGCTGATTGCATTTGTATTGAGCTTTTTGCCTTTTGTTTTGTCTTGTCTTTGTCTTTTGTCTTTTGTTTTGTCTTTCGTCTTGACAATGGCTGCCTACATTTCAGACTTTGAAATCAATTCAAATCAAAGTCTATTTTGATGCCATTAGCCAACCTTATATAGGCTGCAACATGTGGATGTAAAGAGAGCAAAGAAAGAGAAGGAAGCAGGGGAGACACAACCTGTAGCAGCGAGGCTAATGGACTAAAGACCGAGCATTTTGAATTCAAAAGGGACATTTACAGGTGTTTTTCGGTGCTACTTTGCAGATGGCTCAGTTTCCACATCTAGTTCAATTTTAATCCAGTGTTTTGCAATAAGTTTCATAATACTGACACAATCAGCAAAATTGTTGTTTTCCAATAGACACCATGGTTGAGATGTCAGAAATACAGCCTAATTTCAAAAATGCCAAAATTGTCCATTCATGTGCTGTTCTGTGAATATAACCCTGAAGATACTATCAGCTGTCAGCTACAAAAACACATGGGAGATTTGTCCCTTTCGCTGTTAAAAGAATGAAAGAAAAAAAGCTAGAGCTCTCTGTCCAGTGTGTGGGTGTTTTCCATTCTGTAGATTCTTCATGGATAAATCAATAATGCATACTTTTGAAATATACTCTTTTTTTTTTTCTTTTTTTTTTTTTTTTTTTTACAATTTAAGGCTAGAGGCCATCCATTCATTAAACATTAAGAATATTTTTGCATTATTCATATCATACCATTAAGCTTAGATAAAGATTTCTCTAGGACCTTTACAATGGCATTATTAGGTATGTGGGATCTTTTTCAGTATCATATCTGAGCTGTGAGTAGCAGGACTCTGTTGAACAATGAGCGGTATAACAAATCCTGACAGCCAATTAATCAGCCTCCATTTAAATCCACTGCAGCTAGTACATTTCTCGAAAATGTCATGAAAGACGAGTACAGAATCCGTTTTGGTTGTGGTCATGCCGCTAACATATGGCACGTGTCAGCAGAGAAAGAAGACAAGGACAAAAAATGTTTTGGATAAAAGAAAATGTGGATAGTTCACCATTTGCAGATCTTGTCGTCTGCCTTTGCAATTTAAATCTCCACATTTCCCCCCAGCCCACACACACACGCACACGCACACACATATACACACACACACACTCCCCCATCACTAAACCACCCTCTCCTTTTCTTTCAACACTCGCTTACTGAAGCCCTCAGGTCAGACACAGACAGAGGAAAGGTTTAGCTGAAGGTGTCTGAAGTCCAGTCCACACCACAGCAGGGTGCCGACCTGTCTCCCGTTGAATTAGCGCAGAATTGATGCTGGTGTAGACAGGGGATGCTCCCCATTCTGAACCTCTTAAACTGTATCCATATTTCAGCTGGACCGACAGAGCCCAGGGCTGAGGGGCTCTGCTATAAGCAGTCAGTCAGTGGGGGAACTCTGGCTGACACTGCTGCTGCAGCTGGGGTTGCAAAGCACTGTGGCATAACCACTGAGATAGACTGGAACACTACTGGGAGTCTGAGGGGGGCTTTCATTTTAAGATATCCAGTACATCCAAACGCTTAAGTTATCTGCAGTTGTTCAGTTTCTGGAGAAGAACAGTGAATACTAATTAAGATACCACAGGACATTAAACACTGTCTGAGAGCTGTCTTCTGACCTTTTATTTGTATAATTAAGTCATGATCTGATTAAATGAAATGAGTGATACTGAAACAGGATAAGAGCAAAACTGATAAGCTTAGGTGAGATGAGCACGGCAACAATTTTGTCAGGTGTGACCATATTTATGACTGATTACTTGCATGCAATCTAAACGTTTATCAAGATCCTTTTAGTATAGTCTTACCAAAGTAACACAACAAAAACCACCATATCCACCAAAGAAAATCATGCATGCAGAGTGCATGACTCTGAAGAAGAAATTTGTGTCGCTCATCTTGCAACAGATGGAATGAGGGTTTAGAACTAATAACAGCTTCGTCTGAAAGCACTGACCGACCCCATAATGTACACTGGATTTTCATAAGGTCAGCAGTCAAATGATCACAATTGGAGGAACATGATAGGTTCCCCCAATTAATTCTTTAAACCAACACCACTGGTTATATATAAAAAGCATTGTTTCGTACACCAGTGAAGCAGAGGAGAGGTTTTAGTTTCATCACTGCCCGTTTGTCTGCTTCTTAGCAGGATATCTCAGAAAAATACCAACAGATTTCACTGAAATCTGGTCAACAGATCTCGCCCGACCTTAAGGAGCAGCTTATTAGATTTTAGTGCTGATACAGATCTTATCATGTTTACAGACAGGACTATTATGCTGCATTCAAGTGCTGGGCAGAACGTCCAACATACAGGACTTGCAAGTCAAATAGCCCACATCCTACTTGCAGTGAGCGGTTATTCAGGTTTTAGGGAAAATCACTTTTTGTCTGTCTTACCCAGAGTCAGATGGGGCACAGCTTCAGTCGGCTGGGTTTTGTTGACAGCGATGTTCTGATGCGAGGCTACACAGTTCACACCTGGCAACCCACGACTCAGTTATTACCTGCACAGCTAATAATCACTGCATGTGGTAATGAATAACATGTTATTTGTTATCCAGATAGTTCTGGGTTCTTAGTTTTAATGTTCTTATTTTTTAGTGTCATAAAAACACAAGATATATTGCCTAAATAACTAAACTCTGGAAATGTTGGAAGGGTTATTTTCCCCCAACCCTCACAGGAGCTAAGGTAGTGGCTTCTCCCTGCAAGCCCAAGCCATGAACTGAGCACAACTCATTTGGCACGCAGCCTGTCACTATTTCTGTACTGGACACACAGCAATGAAACGGTTATCAGTTATCTCGTCTGGCTCTGGATATGATAGACTAAAAGCAAATTTTCCAAATTTTCTGTTCCTTCAAGTTTCACCCTGGCTGCAAATCTGTTAGCTGAAACTTCACTGTGTTCTGAACAGGAACTGAAAGGGCCTGGTTATTGACTGTAATGATGAATGGACTGTTAACATGCACCTAGCTAGTCTTTCTGTGGTTTCTTATATGAACTGACAACAAATCATGTTAGTGTAAAAAAAAAAAAAAAAAAAAAAAAATTAAAAGGAAGCACAATGCAGCGTCAAACACGTCCCCCTCTTACACCTCTCCCTCTGTCACTAATGTGGCCATTAATACTTACACAATAAATCAGACTTCTATGACGACATTTTGCACAGCATATCTCCATAACAGGTGCAGTGTAGTTCATTTGTTTTATCAGTTTACATACCCACTGCTCTATGGACATCAGCACACCAGCAGTGAAAAGGTAACAATTAAATTGAACCCTTCCAGTTTTTTTGTTATTAGCTCAAAGTTCTTTCCTTTTTCCTATATATTCAATTCCCCATTCCTCCTTTTGTGTGCAATTATATAAAGCTCAGCAGTGCTCTGTGCTCCAAGAGGTGACGTGCTCATCGCTCATTGCCTTTCTACAGTTGGCTGGCAGCATGTTTCATTTAAAGCTCAAAGTTCTGGCACAGAACAGGACATCTGCTTCAAACACTAGTCGCTCCGAGACTCAGCTGTGCATTGCAGTCAGCATTAATTAAATAAAATCTTGCATTATCTAATGTGTTATTCTTTGAAATACTGCAGCAATATTGTTACTGTCAGTTGCCAGTAAACATTTGTTGTAAGTAGAGTAGAGTGCAGTAATGCTTACTTTGAATAGCCATAGGTACACATACATATACACATGTAAACACAGTCAGGGATACAAACACACACACACACACACACACACACACACACACACACACACACACACACACACGCACAAGACTGCTACTCCTATACAGCCCCCTATCAGAAGTCTCAGTAGTCTCTCTCTGTGCACTGTCTGGATCCATCACTTTGTTTTAGTTTATTTAGGGATATAATCTATTCATTGTGAGGAAAAGCTGAAGTAGTTAAAGGATCTGACATTTCTGAAAACAATTATGAGGCTGTCTGACTCCATCACTCAGATCAGGAGACCAAATGGGACATTTGAGCTAATCTCTGTGTTTTTGTGAAACTGCAAGATGGAGCACCAAAATATGTTCAATGTCATAACGTGGCCCTGGTTTGAGAAAGTTTGCTTTAAAATGCAGTCCATTGTAAATTATTGATTGCCTGCTTCAAATGATAATCAACAGAAACATCAGCCATATAATACAACACCAATTTGGTAACACAGGATATTAGATTACTTTTAGGTTATGTTCTCAGAATCTATTAAATCTGCAATATACTGAGCAATTTAGTCTGATTTATTCGCTGCTTTTCTTATTATATGCAATTAACCATTTTTTTCTTTTACTGCAAAACTGCAGTTGTACGATTTTGGTAAACTCCTGTACCCCTATAATCCTATCATACACAATGTGAATTCATTCCCCCAACCATAATATCACACCATAAGTTAGAGTATTAATTAATCTTTTTTCTCCATTCAGTGAATGGCCATTCCAGTCATTAAAAAGCTAAGGTAATTGCACCACAGGACAAAAAAAATAACACAGGTGTCAAGCACTGAGCCAAGTGCTGGTGAAAAGGTTAAATGTGTTTCTTTATATACTCTTCTCTTTGACAGCAACATTAGCAGCGCCTGTGCATTATTTTCTAGAGAGCTTGTGCTGCATAAAACCTTTTAGTTGTTGACCTTTGCATTATCAGTGTGCAACCTTCTTCACAGTACCACTTTCCCCATGACACCACAGAGAGACAGGGCGCTCTGGACTAGGCTAATACCACCTTACTGCTTATCTAAAATGAGAGTTTTCCTGAAGGTAGTTTTTATCTGAATGTCTTCAGTCACAACATGGTTTCAGAAATGGGCCACCATAAGATTAGTAATCACAACCCTGTGCACGAACCAATGTAAGGCTCTGTGTGTGAAATAGACTGCCATAAAATTGGTGATGGCCGATAACCAGAGAGTAAGATGAAAGCCTGCATTTCTTATTACTACAGTTGTAGATTGTAGGATTCTCTCTTCATGTATGCTGTTGAATGTGCTGCATGCAGTGGCTGGAAAAGAGGTGCTGATTTAAGAACATTTTCACATCACATGGTCATGTGACCTGCAGGGTGATGCTCAATCCGTATTTCTATTTTTAAGTGGCTTTCAATCCATGAAATGCATCTGCGTTGTGCTTTTGTGTGTCTATTTTAATACACAGTAATATAGAGCACCCTGGAGAGAATCAAGACAAGATGCATCATACATTAAACCTGCTGTCAATCTGCTGTAGTGCACCATCTGAATATCTTTACCAACATGCTGTCTTTCTTGGCCATGGTATGGGCACGTGCATTAACTAGTGATAGTGTGAAAGAACAAGAGGACCAATTCTTTGGGGGAGAATCCCTAAATCCCTAAATCAAGTATAAATGAGGTATAGAGGCTGTAACAGAGGCTGTGTATATATATATATATATATATATATATTAATACATTTGGTCAGGTCATAGGTGCTTCTAACAGTCTAACAGTTGATAAATGCAATCTTAATGGCTGCCCTTGAATAAACTCCCTGATGTGCTTATATGATTAATGCATCCAGAAGACAGAGTGTGGCACTGATTATAATCCACTATGTGAAAAATAAGTTTCTTGCTCTGTGCACTTCAGAAGTTTTGTATCTAATGGTTGCTTGTGGCTGTGATAAGCTATAAACGTCAACAAGAGTTTTGGCTGACTTTCAAAAAGGGAACATATCTGCAGCATAAACTGAGCAGCTAGTCAACCAAAGCATAGTTAAAGTGGGGAGCCCAAGCTGCCACAGAAAGATCTCCTACAGCCAACTTCTCTTCTAAAACACTTTAATCTTGATGTAACTTGGATTGGGGTAAGAAGAAAGAAAGAAAGAAAGAAAGAAAGAAAATGATTCAAGACAAGAATCGTATGGAGCAGATAAAGAAGAAAAATTGGATACACTTTCCCCTATGGCCATAAAGCCCCTACTGCTAGAGTTGTGTCCAACCATGATCAGTGTCATGTCATACACACAATGGCCTATAGTTGTCATTTAATGGGAAGACTGATCCTTAGTTTGTCTTTTGGGGAAACAACAGCCCCGAGCTGTTGGATGATGAAGGCCTGTTGTCTGGGTCCATGGTTTGGCCCATCAACAACGATCAGCATTGCTCCCCTGGAAGTCCACTCTGACAGCCTTGACATGAAGTCCTCTGGAGAGCCACTGGACCAGACGCTGCAGTCTGTCTGCCCAGCATCAGGCTTAGACTGCTTCCTGCCAAACAGGCAGCATTAATCAACTCCACTGGCTAGTGAAACTGATCAAGTGAAGAAGCGACAAGGTTATGCTGGACAAGCCATGGGTAAGTGTTGAGTAAAGATAAAAGATCTTGTAAATAATGACAGGGCTGAAAAAAATCCATCTAATAGAGGTTGTGACACTTAATAAGATCAGGCTTGTCCTGTGTGTCCAATCATACACAGACATGCAACTCAAGCAGACGGCAACTGTTGAGCTTAGACATGAAAAACATGAACAGAAATACTAAATGAGACTTGAGTTATGGTTTCACTTGTAATTGGATCAATGTCAGATGAGAATGCATACATCTCAACTGCAAATCAACAAGCTCAGATTTATGTGCAGAAGACATGCAGTTCAGCCTTGCATCTCATACAGTCCAAAGTACTTACATAAATTTATTTGTATGTGCTAAGCTGAGAGCAGGCAATAAATAATCATTTGGCTCAAGCAAGGAGTAAGCAGTGGAAGCATATTGTCCGAGGAGTAGGACGCTCTCTGAGATCCCTCAGCTGTCTCCCTTTTTTAAGTCAAAGACAAATGAGACTTATGCAAGTTATGACAGATTGTCTGTCATCCAGTACTTGATAGCTCTGGTGTGTGTCTGGGTGTTTGTGTGTTTGTTACTAAATGCTGTGGGACAGCATCATTTCACCACACACTTGCTCGAGAATATGTCCTCAAAAAGAAATATGACGGCGCTCAAAAAATGTCAACCAACAAATTGAACTCTTGAATCTTTTGGCAAGCGCAGAAAAATCGCTTTGAAGAAGACATCAGTCTGTTTTGACACAACACGGGTAGCCAGTCATGTAGCCGTGTATCATCATAGTGTATTCTCTTGATCCACCACAGACTTTAAAAAAATGCACATATTACTGTACTGCATATACTGTATGCACAGGATGCCCCAAATTATCTCACTTCTGTATTTTTATTCACAGTAAGCCTTTCTGCGGTTTTGCATCCTCATTCTTTTTACATATCGACTTTTGTCCATTACCTCACATGAGTGATGTTAAATGGAGGCAAATGGTGCAGTGAAATGCATGGGGATTGATGGTACCCTTCAGGCCATGAATAACTCTCAGACCTTCATAGTCAATTAATTTCCACAAAACACAAAGAAGGTATATAAAGCGTTCTCACATATAGAGGGTATGCAAACCGTAATCTGCTCTTACCCTTTGCATCTGTTTGTGTCTATGCGCATGTATTCATCTGTGCATGTGAGTGTGTTCAGGTAACATGCTGGTGTTCATGGCTGTTTTATTAGTTCTGCTCTCCTGCAAATTGATTTTATTAGCTATATATCCAAGCCTGCTCCACCTCCCCTCCCGCCCCAGAGATCTGCCACCATGTTGGCTGCTGTGCTCTGACATGTGGGCTGCAGATGGGCTGCCTGTGCACCATTGCCAGGACAGGGGCAACTGGTCCCTGTGCTAAACAATTTGCACAATTTCCTAGAAATGACACATTCATTCTAATGAGTGTCTCATTCGCTGAAATTCATATGGCTTCAAAAGACACCTGTAAACAAAAGGGTTTTATACACAAAATAACCTCCTCATACTTTTGGTGCACAGTAGCAGTCAGTCGGAAATGACTGTTTTGAAAAATGGACTTTATTAGGGGACACAAAGGTGTACATGGCCAATGTTTGAACTATAAATGTTTGGTTTTTCATGGGAAATGAAAACATTCACTCCATGATTGCATGGGATAGAAACGCTGCACCCATGTAGTCTGTCATCCCTCTCTGTATAACATATTGACCACCCAAGAGACTGACACTGTGCATCATGCTCAATCTCTCTTTTTTCACCATTGTAGGGTTAGAACTGACAATTGTTTACCAAAATGTCCCTTACTGCACGTTTACCATATAACAGACTCTCATATTTTGTAAAACCTCCATCAGTGCCTTGTGTTAAGAAAGGCGCAGAATTGTTATTCTCATCATAGCCACAACATGGTTTTGTTACAGTAATATTGAAAATGAAAGGAGCCAAATGTGCGCCTGAATTTTAGATTTTAGATGCAGAACTGAGGAAATGGCTCAAACATTAAGATGGGTGGGTCTGATAGCTGCTAATCACTAACAACCTTACATAATGTGCTGGATATCATCATACTCATCTGGCCCTTGATCTCACCCCTCGCTCCTCCCTCCCCTCCTTTGTTTACCTCGCTCGGCTAATTTTGCATACTTTGGCACTTATCTGAGGCAGCATCTCAAGCCCTGCTAACATCAACAAAAAATAATCCAGCAATCCCCGGGTTTCATGCTGCAGTCAAGTTGGCTGTTTTAGCTTTCACTTCAGCAAGTTACCCATACAGCTGCCACCTCACAGAACTGTGTAAGGGTAATATTCAAACCTTTTTAAATGACATAATGGCAAACTGGCTTGAGTCGATGAAGCTGCAGCCGAACAGTTAAGGTGTGTCTCCTTGTGTTGCAGTGGGGCAGAGGTGGGGTGTCTCCTCCCTTTCTTGCAGATCCATTACTTTGCATCTGCAGGAACCATCTAATGGAGGGGTAAGCATGACTCTGACTGCACCATAAGACATCACTGTCATGCCTGTAGTATGCTGAAATATATCAAATACTGGAAAAGAGAGAAAAGCAAGTTTGATCTTACAGAGGAATTTCCCTTCAACTGTTGTATGGATTTAGTGCAAGCAGTCTATTTGAATTACAAAACTTTTAAGATGCCAGCCTCATATTGACATTCTCATTAACAAATAGATTTACTGAATAAATTACTTATTATTTAAAATCCAGAAATAATCTAAGTTGAAACTGAACAACCTGAAATTGAACGGGATCAATATTGAATTTAGCCTAACTGTGGGCTAAGTTTTTAAAATTCATTTATTCCAATTTAAATTAAGCTTTCCCAATTCAAATTTTGCTCTCTGTGACACACACCCAGGCACAAGGGACTTTTATTCCATGAGTTCTTATTGGGAAAGCATCCGCTCCCACTGAGGCTGCCAATATCGGACTAACACTCTCTACTTAGCCAACCTCAAGCCACGTGGCACTGTGCCTTGCTCATCTCTGCCAATCTTACCCAGTGATCAGGTCTCATTCTCGCCATTTGTCATTTGTTTTAGCTTGGTCAACATCACATTAATTTGAAAGATCATGCCAAAATTGACTGTTGTCTAAAAACATGAACATGTGGCCTAATTAGCTGCTCGCTGTTGGTTGTGACTAATGGCTAGCTAGATTGTTGGGCAGCTAAATGTTTGGAAAAAGCCAGCATCTACATGATTTCTTGAAATGTTCCATATGCCACCACCATAACTGTATGAATGCAACATACTTCAGCAATAACACGACCACTGCTAAATATCCAAATATCACCATGCTGCAGAGAACTCCCAGCCGGCCAGGCTGCCAGTGTTTTTAAACAGTAACTGTCTGCAAGGCAGCACACTGACGCCTGGAGCCTTCTGCACAGCCAGGTACCAGTGGCCAAGACTGTGGACTTCACCAAGAAGGGAGAAAGAGGCTTGATCATTGGCTATAAGGCAGCAGAAGGTAAATCACCACATGGCTGTGATTGGCTAAGAGAAAACTATTACCCCACCTTGATTGTCCCCTGGCTGATGATCAGGAGGTGACTGTCCATGCACTCCATGCACCTTACTGATAAAACTGAATCTGAATTAAGAAAACTTAACTTTAACTTAAAAAAAAAATGAATTTGATATCAGACTATATATTTAATATATGTAATAATGTACTTAGATTCAGTAATAATCCCATACAATTTCAAGGCAGTTAATGTCAAGTCAAGCAATTGTGCCACACAATTCAAACTTTGAATGTGAATTTCGGATTCTTTGAAACTTGAAATTCTTAATCAAATAGTTTATTGAATTCAGTGGATCAGTATAAGTGTAACAAATTCAGTTTCTCCAAGTCAAATACAATTTCTACCATTAGTAGTATTAGTAATGTTACAGCAAAACAGACAAGCAAACAAAACTGGTAGTTGCAGTTTAATTTACTTTAGATTTTAATTTTACCAGAATCTGTTGGAAATCTTGTAATATATGGCTAATTATCACTGCTGACTGGAGTCTGTGTGCCAAATAGTGATGATGATGAGTTGATAAATGATGCCAGGCAGGTGCTGTAACCTCTGTGCATCATCATTATAACAGTTGAGTAATGTATCATATATCATGATGGATTTACTGGCTTGGTGGTGTATTCGGAGGTTCATCAATCGTAATCAGTTTCCTATAGATTACTTCACCTCAGTGGAGGCAAGCTCTTATTAATGCTGACAAACTGATTATGAGCTCTCTTGCCTTCTGTGTTCCTTCATTTTACTATCGAGGAGGGTTTAGAGGAGTCACCAGCCCCAGCTGCTGAAATTAAGTCAGGATTGATTGTTGCTATGGTAAGACTTCCTGCAATGAGCAAGGCAAGAAAAAAAAAATATTTGACATATTTTGCCATATTTGCTGTATTTCAGTTAAACTGTTTTCAAGTTGTTTGGGAAAATAACAGGGAGCTTTCCACACATCACAGCAGCCATTATTGGTTAAAAAAGAAAATTACAGAAAACTGAATTTTTAAAAAACATTTGCAAAAGGGGGCTAATTTAGATACAGAGAGTGTTTATGATGCAAATAATACTTGCCGTATGAGAATATAACAACCAGCCAAGAAAACAGAACAGACTGCACATCTCAGTGTTGTTCTCATGAAAAATGCATTACACTCTGAAAATATAGGCATGCTGTATGCAAAACAAGCCTTTTAGCTAAAACAACTGCAAACAAAACAATTGTGGAGCGTCACTGTATAAGATGCCATAAAGAGGTCTGTTACTTACTTGTGAATTACAAAGTTTTACAAGTTCATGTCATCTCCTTTGGTAACAACAAACGAAGAACGAGTGTTTTTTTTTTTTTTTTTTTATTGTGTTTGCTCTGAGTTTATGTGGGGTGAGAGTCTGCCTCCCGCATACCGTAGGCGTGACTGTCACAGGTGAGGACTGTGACAAGCGGCCTCGCCTCGCTTCAAATGCACATGCTTACCAATTTGAGTGAGAATGACAGCCAATCACGTCAGCCCCTCACAGTGTCACGCATGTTATCTGCCTTAACGAACACAGCCACACAACTTCACAGAGGAGACGAGGAGGTGAACCTTATCTAAACTAACAAGATGTCACAGAATAGAATAGAATAGAATAGAATAGAATAGAATAGAATAGAATCACAATTTCTTTTTTAGAATGACAATGTTGCCAAAGCCCTAGTTACAACAGTAATTGCCTTATTTCACTTTTATGTCACAACACAAAAAGTTCATTGTATAGAATAGAATAGAATAGAATAGAATAGAATAGAAAGTGTACTTTGGACATATGTGTATAAACCTATTGAGAGACAAACTGCTTAACAATATTGTGAACACTTTAAACGTAAAATGTGTCATGTCTGAGGTCTAGCCTGAGTTCATCCTGTTCTTTTACTACACAGCATTTGTACAGGCAGAAATATTCATATAGTCAGGTTTGTTTGTTTTTTTTTTTCCAAAATTGCACAGGGACAAGGAGAGGCACATCAGACTTAGATGAAAAAAATAGATTTATTCTACAAGAACAATAAATGCACAGAGATGTTTTTGACTTTTTCATACACATAGTGACAGAAATACATAGAGACACAAAGGGAGAGCAGGAGATCACAGTCTCCTACAGTAAAACGTTCAACAGCAGTCTGTTATGACTCCACGTATACAAGATTGTTTTAGTTTGTTCAGATGGTGTTGGGTGGAGCAGGCTGTAAAAAAAGGTCAGTAACCCACAGTGCAGTGGCACATCACATCACCATATAGTTACACTGTACAGGATCACAAGCAGCACAAAACTGTGCAAAGAAGTCGAGGTAATTATAAATGGGATAGATTAAACAGTAACAGGAGCGGAAATGGAGTCAGCAGCATAGATTGAATTGGAACTTATATAGCAGCCTGGGTATGCAGCACGCCATTTCATTTCATTACAGCAGTGCAACAATGCACATATGCCTCAGTTACCCGCAGTGAATCTGCTGCTATTGCTGTTGCTACTGCTGTAGAGTACACTCTGAGGTTCATATAAACACAACAACAGTCTGGGAGGATAATTTTGTTTGACCACACACACACACACACACACACACACACACACACACACACACACACACACACACAGGACATATGCGTAAAGTCACACAGACACAAAACAAGTATCATGTCAAGTGATGGCTACAGGATAAGGAGCTATAAACTGCAAAGACACGACTACTTTAATCAATATTTTGCTAGGGGGAGACAGAGAGCCAAACAAAGTGCTGATTTCAGGAAAGCAGCCGTCTCACACTGCCATTCATTATCTCTTGAGGTGCAATAATCACTCCATATGCAGATGGCTTGTCAAGTGTTACAGGAGACGTTCCCACAATATTTGATTCAGAGGATCCACCGAAGCAGTGATGCTTTCTTTCATTGTCGGTAAACTTAAACCAACCGTGACCTCACACAAGATGAAGCTCAGGAGAATGCTGTTTCATTTATTTCATTAAAAATAAAAAATTAAAATATAGCTTTGATCCACAATGCACCTGTTTCCACCGCATGTAGTCAAAGACCAGAAAACCAAATGAAATGTGACATTAAGAACCCAGTGGAGACACAGATGCTCCAGTTAAGCTGCACGTCTCAAGGTCAGTCAGTGTGAGAAGACTTCTCCATTAGTCTGTACTTGTTCTAAGTCCTTCACTTTAATGGCACTCATGTCCCTCTTACTAGGCTGTTGCATCAAAATATTGATGGTTTGGTGGTTAGATAACATTTTAGGACAAACTGGCGAATTATTAATAATAATAATAATAGTGCAGTCCTTTTGCATATCTAAAAAATTCTTCTTTGAAGCATTTTTGGTGAATTGCACAGCTTTTTGCAAAATATGTTCAGGCATATTACAGATGGAGATTATGGATCTTGTTGGCAAAATTGTTCACCAATACAGAATAATAACAGAATAAACAAATTAATTTAAATAAATTTAAATAAATAATAGTTTATTATTATTATTATTATTATTACTATCATCATCATTATAATTATTGTTATCATTATTATCATAGTTGTTATTGTTGGTATTGTTGTTGTTATATGAATTACATCAATAACAATAGGTTTGCCCTCTCCCCAGCGGAAACTTAATATGTTCCAGAGCAAAATCACAATTTTACTTCTCATATCGACAGTGTCAGGCCTTTTTTCCATTTTGATTTAATCAATCCCTCCTCTCTCTTGGCTGACTAATGCAATTCACTGGCAGAAAGCAGAAGCAGTTAAATTACTCAAGTGCGTGAACTTTGCTCAAATAACCATTAAAATTCTTAGGACAGTTTCCGGAGAGAAGGAGAACAAGCTCTGTGCGATACACCTCGTTTCTTTGTTCCTTGTGTCAGCAGCTCTGCTTTTGCAATGAGCTTGTGTGTTTGAATGCACGGCTGTTGCCTCATTTGTCTTGGTTTTACTAAACCCATCCAATTGATGTTTGCAGGGAAACCCAGGGGGCAAAACTGGAGATGTTCCCCAAAGATCAATAGGCTATTTAATGTATCTTCTCAAGGACACTCAGACACGAGGCCAGTAATAGGTCAAGACTGTCTGTGGAACAAAACCAATAAAGCATAAGGGCTCTTTGTTCAAAATTGCTCTGCTTGATTTGCTGGTTTGATAAATCAATGATATTGTCATTCAGAGTAAACGATGGACATGAGATTGTGCAATAAATTACAAATAAGTTACAAAGACTCCAAACAAAACTATACCAGTCGATGCAGAATGCAAGGCTGCATGGTTGTTAACGCGATTGTTTCACTGCAAAATGACCCATATTTGATTCTTTGTCCCTTTCCCTTTCAGTGTCATCATATTAAATTAAATTAAGCCTTATCCATTGGCATGAGAGAATTTGACCTTTGCAGTCACGGGTTTTTAAGTTAACCATTTATTCACTTATTCAGTTTTCCACAGGGCAGCCTGCAATCACAAAATACCATCTACCAGAATACAATATTTTTAATATCTATGTTACAGCCGCTGTTTCACTCCATATCTAGTGAATAGTTTGAGCAGTGTGGCTTTTTATTTTTTGAAAAGTGCTATATATTTTGTTTTTATCCTCAGCTGAGATGTGCTCTCTCCTCACCACAGTAACCGCACAGGTGGCCCCACCTTTTTATTTTCCATTTATAGGGAGATGCCCTGCAGACGTAAACTGGGACATGTGCACACACCAACAAGGCCTCCAACCCGTACGACCACATAGGTCGTCTGTTCCAACCCTCTAATACGACCCACAGGAGCGTCTCTAATATGACCAGGAGGAGATTTTCCAGAATTAGTTCCCTATACGACCCAAAGGACTGTTTGCTTTAGGGGATAGCAGGTGAGCTAGCCACTAAAAATACTTGGTCAAGGTTTGGAAAAGGTTATTGTTCAGGTTAGGGAAAGGTTTATCATAATGGTCAAGGGTAGGATAAGGTCAGGGTTAAGCTTGCAAAATGTTAGCTAATGTTAGATTACACTAATATGAGCAAACGTAATACTCGCTCGGATTTTAGGATACACATCCATATATTACAACGTACTGTAACTATATATATATATATATATGCATGCTCAGTTTTCCATATATATGTAGGTGAACAGCAAAGTTTGAATTATGTTCTACATGGTCTTACAGAGAGTATAACATATATATGAAAGAGGGGCTGAACATATATTTATTGAAAAATGATACACTGTCATAATCTTTCTCCCTTCTCTCTCTCTCTCTCTCTCTCTCTCTCTCTCTCTCTCTCTCTCTCTCTCTCTCTCTCTGTTTACCCCTCTCTCGCTCGCTCTCCAACACAGACACAGCAACACAAACTTAAACTTATGGGCTCTGAAACTGTTTGTACTCTGAGGATAACTTTGGTAATTCCAGCCTACTCTGTCAAACACTCGCCGACTGTCAAAACAAGGAAGCCGTCAGAGAGGATTCTCGTTCAGAGATGACAGCATAATTACCAAGCTCCTGGGATACTGTTGGTTTTCATAGCAGTGTGTGACAGCCGTGCATTTAAGACCATTCAGATTCTACTTGTTTTGCAAAAACTTTTCAAATCCTGTCTACATACTGTAAAACATGGCAAAAACAGCCGGGAAATGATATTGTCTAGATGTCATGGTGCCTTAAGTTATCAGTGAGTAGTATCCCATCTCAGTTCTAAATATCTATTCATGCATCTATCTATCTGTCTATCTATATATCGCTCTATCACAAAGCAATGAATAAAGGCATCTTTTATGAAATACCAAAAACTCATAATATCAAGTGCACAGATAGTTCTGTCTCTGTGCGTTATGTTCTGAGCGGCGTTCCTCTTTGCTTTAGGTGAGCCGCTGTCAGAGTGTTTTCACTGCGTGGTTTTCCCTCAGCAGACACATTAAGTTTAGATGTTAGTTAATTTAACATATCATCCCTGCACGACTCGAGCAATTTGTTGTCAGCAAAAAGCACATCTTTCATTTACATATAGAACAGAAGTTCAGAGCGGCAGAGCTGAATGTAATTAGAGAGCTTAATTGAAGAAAATGATGCATGTGCAGACTCGACAAAAATAATGTTTACGTGTATGTGTTTTATGAATTTCTGCGGTGTGTGTTGGAATGGCAAATTACTTTTACAAGCTTTTAGATGTAATCAAAATCAAGGTTGTGGGAGGACACACGAAATGGGAAAAAAATGCTTGTTAGTGCGTGTGTTTGTGTGTGTGTGTGTGTGTGTGTGTGTGTGTGTCTGTGTGTCTGTGTGTGTGTGTGTGTGTGTGTGTGGTGTCTGTTTGGTGATGTTGGTGGGAGGATGGATGGGATCTCAGTCTATGCCCGTGTCTGTTCATATGCATGCATGTATATGATTGAATAAAGTGTCAGGATGAAAACATGGGCTGCATATGTAGGCAGAGAAAGTGTCAGAAGTTTCATTTTGTACCGCCTGACGCAGAGTATTGCAAATTTCTGGAATTATGGTCTAATTGCTGCAGTTTTGGCTACAGATTTTAAACATATAAACAGCTTTCCTCATCATAATAGCTTTCCCATTACATCTCTAAACCACTAATACAAAGCAATTATGCCTACCTGTTCATTTACTTCTGAACAACCAAAATAGCTGAGGGCTGGTTTTAGCCAAATTTAACAGACAGAGACAGGTTGTGCGCCGAAGAATCTGGACAAATGGCACTGGGTTCCAGGTGCAAGAGATTCGAAACTTAATGATTTTTTATTAATTTGTCTCAGAGAGATAACACAGTTTTGCACAAAGCTGTATAAATAATTAAGAATGAGAGGGTTTTATTGATCCCTGAAGGGAAATCATCCTATTACCTGTTATGCCTCAGGGAGTGCAAGGTGAGCTGGAGAATGGATTCAGTGTCTGGCTCAAGGGCACGTCATCAGAGCACATGATTGCTTCCAGTTTTGAAGGACAGCCTTTTGAGTCATGGGGCCACTCTGCGTGTATTGCACCGCCAAGTGAAACATTGTGAAATGAGACTTTATGTTTCAGCCTAATGTCACCATCAGATATGTTTCATCAAGATGCCACGGTGGACCTGACTCCTTCATCTTTTTGGTTATTTTGTGTTTATCAACAACTTTCAGCAGGATTTAAGAACTGAGTGCTGGCGCAGCCCTCTTGTAAGAAGGGAGCTTAATACTCCCACACCAGCTAATTACCTTTTTATATCCGCCAGGCTAATTTGCCAAGTTCTTTTCTCATGAAGTATGTCCTGAAAATATACACATTTCCATGGCAACAATCCAAGGTCTTGACTTGTCAAATTAGTAGCGGGAATTACTGCAAATCTTGTGACATCCTTTAACCACCCTGCATTACGGTATTTCTGGGAATTCCTCATTGGTGTTAAATAAACTTGTACTCTGGCTTCTGTTTCACTATTGTTTCCCTCTTAAACATTAATATGGTTCATTCTTCTTTGTCCTCGTGTAAGTAAGTGGCTCGCCAGGTGGAATTTTTTAAAATATACAGCATTTGGAGCAGCGGTGGGTAAAATGAGATTTCAAAGGTTGAAAGGAGTTCAGGCTCCATGCTGAAGCAACACAATATGGTGGTGTGCAATGTGCATTCTTGCTAGAATCTTAAAAATCTCACCTCTTATATGTTTTATTTTTGACCATCTAATAAACATGTTTTCTTTAGATCCATTAGTGCACATTTTCCTTGTTAATGGCATTGGAAGAGTTTAAATAGCCCGTTATATATGATCCTAAAGGTTAATTTGACTTTTAGACTCATTATGACTCATTTCATGGACTTCATACAGGCAAGTGTGACTATCATCTTTAAGAAATGTTGGTCAATGTGGTGTTGATTGCTGTTGCTGTATTCAGTTCAAATACTTTTATTCTGTTTTGTGTAAATATTTGACTTTCTTTCATCATTTTTTTTTAAAATTGACTTGCGCTAATATTTGTCCATTTGGCAGCCATTGCACTCCTGGCCGGGTCGGGATAGGGTGTCTTTCTCTGTGATCCATTTTTCCGTTTTTGGGAAACTTTGAACTTGAACTTGATTTATTATGTATATATAAAATACTCTATCAAATTTATATCAGATTTATCAAATAGTGTCCACACTCAAGGTTAGAAATATGTACAGACTTAAATTATCTGTTCACGCTGAATGTGGAAAAAAAAAAATAATACAAATTATATAAAATTGTCCTGGAGCCAAGTAAGAATAATAATGATGATAGTCTTATCTTTCTTCTCATCTTAATGTGGGAGTAGTCTTTCACTACTCCCACAAGGCATGTCAGCAGATAAAATATACACAAAGTATATTTCATCTGTGTGTTTTATTGTCCCTTGAACATTGCCAAAAAAAATTATTCTGATTTTGGTTTTAATGTTTCTGTATCCAAAAGGGAAAGTTTACAAACGATACTGCTGACAAGCATGTAGATCATATGATTGCTGGAATTTTTCATGATCATCTTACCACAGAGTGACTTCATCAAATTAGCATAGTATCACCCATTAACTCTTGCCTTCTCTGTCTACCATGTCTTGTACATAATGATAATTTAGTGCCTCTTACAAATAACTTAAGTTGCATGTATAAGACCTTATCATTTTGGATAGCACACTTTTCAAATGCTGCATTTATATACTGTGTAGATGTCAGATTTTGTCAAGTTGGAAAATCCAGTTAATGAACAGAATTATGAATAACTAAAGCAGTATTGTTATTTCATGCCGTAGCATGAAATCGCCATTAAAGTAGATTTTGCTCTATAGTTCCTCTTAGGCCAACCACTAAACTGTATACTATTTCAATTCACTTGGAATTGAACTAATAAACATCGCAAAAAAAGTAAGGAAATTTGTGTTTGGTAGATTATTTCTTTGTTGTAACAATGCTTCTTGGCAATAAATCTTATCTTGGAAAGCCTGTTTATTTCCCTTTTAAATGGTGCCACATTTGTAAGGAACATGTATTTGTGGGATGAGCAGCAGGGCTGAGTATGTGGGTTGTGCCCATGAAAAATTTGCCAAATCTTCTCTGCCAATGCCTAACAGCTTATTTTGTTGTTGCTATTGACTCTTGTTTTGAGCCTCTGGTGCCCCCAGGTACCAGCTTCTGGTACCTGGTACCTGGTATCCTCCAAGATGACACCGCTCACCCCCACAGAGTGGGGTTTATCAGAGAGTACCTCCAGAATTTGGGAGTGCAGAGGATGGAACGGCCTGCCAGCAGTCCTGACCTCGACCCCATTGAACACTTGTGGAATCAGCTTGGGCGTGCTGTTCGTGCCAGAGTGACCAACACAACTACATTGATTGACTAGCGACAAATGCTGGTTGAAGAATGGGATGCCATCCCACAGCAGTGTGTGACCAGGCTGGTGACCAGCATGAGGAGGAGGTGCCAGGCTGTTGTGGCTGTGTATGGCTCTTTCACATGCTACTGAAGCTCCTGTTTGTTAAATGTATAAATTGTTAAATTGCCAATATGGCTTGTTTCTTCAAACTTCAATCATACAGTCCACCAAACACCAAACAAGAGTTATACTCAGCTCTGCTGCTCATCCCACAAATGCATGTTCCTTAAAAATGTGGCACCATTTAAAAGGGAAATAAACAGGCTTTCCAACGATATAAGATTTATTGCCAAGAAGCATTGTTACAACATAGAAATAATCTACCAAACACAAATTTCCTTACTTTTTGTGCGATGGTCATTAAAAAGGGCTGGTTGTTATACATTTTCCTAACTCAGTCTAGTGTTTATTTTTCTCCGAGAAACAATTGTGTGTCTGTGAGCAATGATTGGAGCTCAAATGAAAACACTTTCAAATTAGAGGTGGGCACTCTGAGCCCAGAGCTGATTTCAACCGAATTAGGCATTCCTGAGGAGATATTCATCTGGAATGCAGTGCAAAAATAGCTGAGATCACTCAAGGCCTTGTGAAAGCAGATATCTAAGGGGATTTCAGGGTTTTTCCTCCCTGCACGAATTATGCATGACTTAAAATTCTGCACCCCCTATGGACATCTCACTTTCGATGCAATTAGTGAGTGTTTAAGTAATGAGAGCCATGTAAGGAAAATAACCAGAGGTTGAGTGATAAGGGCATATGACCAAGCATTTCACAATGTGAGAGAATCTGATGGTTTTATTGCAAGCAGAGGTTGTTTTGTAATTTCCAAGTTACCTAATTTTTTAGATGATTAATCTAGTTAATAGTTTGCATATCCAAAGTGTTATTGTCTCAATTGTTGCTGTAATAGCAGCACAGACCTGTGCAAAAATCACATTACTACCCTGTCAATGTTTCAGTATATACTTTTATCACAAATTTTAGATCTAAGTAACTCTTCCTGTGCATCCTTCTCAATATTTTGCATGTCTTACTGTACAAGTGGCTTATTAAGCAAGAATCACAGCAAACTTTTCATTAAGGTTTTCCTGCCACAACATACATTGCCACTTTATCTGTTCCTGCAGTCATTGCTGATTCATGCTTCATGAGGAAATGGCCCTGACGTGGTGTGTGCAGTCAAAATGACCTAACTGCGGCCAAATCGACTGAGCACACTGGCTGCATTTCAGAGGGCTCCTCCACAGTTACATAAGCGTGTAGCTTCTGTCTGGATTTAGCTGGACCGAAAGTAACCTAGAAAGAACTGCCTGCTTATTCTCATACCGCAGTTTCCAGAAACAAGAAGCATAAATGCCTACAAGCATAAATGCCAATGTATGCCAAAGCCACTTCTGCATTCACACAGTTCATGTTGTGTGTGAGTCAAGTCACACAGAGAGCATAAACAAAGTCTCACGCTATTGTGAGGCAAAAGCATAATTAGCACTGTCCAGACACTGTGTAGTGCTGAATCCGTTGGTAGCCATGTTCATTTAAAGAACTTTATAACTAATTCCACTTTTCTCTCAAGTGATGACGATGATGATGGTGATGATGATGGCATATTTATTCTTTTCATTATGATAAGAGAGTGCTGAGATTGACCAACACAGACAAAAATTCAACATTCATTTTACTCCACAACACAGAAGCAAGCAACTGTGGCCTGGGAGCCATGCTGTCACAGGAACATGAATGTGGGTTACTGCCAGATGCCTTTTTTTATGCACCTTAACAGGCAGCGTGAAAAGAAGCTCCCAGGGGGAGAGCTTGCCAGGAGTGTGGGCCTGTAAGCGGCTTTCCATTTCAGTGTCCAAAGCATGGGCTGCCTCTGCCTACAAACTGACCACAAAACATTAGTCCCACTTATGCACAAGTATGCCATGGCACGTGTCAGGGACTGTGTATGCTTCATGCACTTCAAAGTGAGAGCAGAGCGTGTTGCAGGGAAGTAGCTGGCAGCGGCTGGCACCCTCAGAAGTCCTGAGAGATGGAAACACGTCAGACATGCAGGAGGATGTCAAAGCGTTTGTGGAGGCTGTGGTGGCATGTAGACCAATCTCGTCACACAGGCTCCAGGGTGACATCACCTCAAAACGATGCTGACATCCAGATGGTTATCACCTTCATCCAGACAGGCTGGCCACGGAGAATGGCTAAGTTGTCTTCACTCCAGGGATGCCACACAGCTGAAGCACATCTGTGTGAGTTGGATGGCTTTGTGCTGTACCAACACCAGATTGTTCCTCCAGCAACAAAGACAGCAGATGTACTGCAGCAGATACATGAAGGTCATCAGGACCTGACAAAGTGCAGGGAAAGAGCCATGATTTCTGTGAGTTAACCCCTCACCCGCCAGCAGCTCCCGTTGACTTTCTGTGTTTTGGAGGCCATAGACGACTCAGTTTTAAAGCTAAAGTGAAGATACTTGTGTCATGTGAAACTAGACGAGCTTGCAGTGAGACATTTTTTTGAAACTTGAGGTCGCTGTATAAAATGACCTATCGTGACCTCTAGGATAAGCACAGCCTCACGAAACTTTACAGCCACAGACTAGAGACCGAGGGCATTTGGAGGATGTCTGGTTTTCTAGGTATACTGTTAATAAAGGGGAGTTTCTGAGCAATGTCCACAACAGAATGCTTGCTGTCCGATTGCCAAAAAAATAAATTGGATAGAAAGCTCCAAATGTTAAAAGTTTTTGACACCAAATTACAGCATGAATTTTTCTATGGTGTTCCTCAAGGTCTTGGTGTCCTAATGTGGTTGGCTGGAGGGATTTTTGACCATTTTCATTCATTTTTGAATGGTCAAATTTGTTAAATTTTATGAGATTAATGAATGAGATTAAATGAGATTAAACCAAAAATTGCTGCAATAAATTATGAGATATAATTGAACATGGGAATGGCTATCATATACTCCTATCAAAATGTTCTAAGCCTTATACACTCTAAATTAATTTTTAAAAACAATAAATAAATAAACAAGCACCTAACCAAAACACAATGTTTATTACAGATTTATGTCTATAATAACTTAACACACAATGCTGAGCTGCATCACAAACCTTCAGATTGCCAGCTTTCAGATGATGTACACCCCTTCTGTTTGGCAACTATGGTTTAACTCCCACTGAAGATCCCCTTCCATTTTACTAAAATGTGTCCATGAAAGCGCCAGAATGGTTAACCGGACATCAGGGGAAAAATCACAATTAATGTCAAACAGTTTTTATATGGTGAACAAACCAAAACAGAAACAAAAACACTACCACTCTCCTGCTACTGCTGACTATTCCCTCCCTCAAAGCTCCATGGCTGGAAGTAACACCTGACCTGTGTGAGCTGCAGAGCAGAAAATATATCATTGTCCTGGACCACTTCTCCAGAGACGCTGAGGAGCTTGCTCATGAGATGGGAATACTGCTGGAGGTAGCCACTGACAACCCAATGCAATACATCGATTTAGTGCCAGAACCTCAGACAGAGCCACGGCTTCGCCATAAAACCTTTAGTCCTCATTACCACTGGGGTGCAGAGTGGGAGGAGATGGGGGGCCACCCCTGCCCTTTTTTGCTCTGAGTGCTGAGGTGCCACAATGGGATGCCTGCCTGCTTCATTTTTACCATTAGGGAGAAAATGAAGTGTGAGGAGTTTTTTTTCTTCATAGGGTGACTGTTGTAGAATATGAAACTCTCATATATTTTTTCTTTTTTTAAAAAAAAATCTGAACAGACATTTTACTGTAATAGGACACCTTCATGCTTAATTCTGTCCTTAAGGACAAGGGACTCGAGGCAAAAACTAAGTGTTTTTTAATACCATAGGGCCACTTGAATGAAAAAAAATCTTTTTCACAAAGTCTGTGAATGCCACTGAGAGACACACTCTTGCTTGAGGTGTGTGTGTGTGTGTGTGTGTGTGTGTGTGTGTGTGTGAGAGAGAGAGAGAGAGAGAGAGAGAGAGAGAGAGAGAGAGAGAAAGACCTAATTAAGCCTAAACTAATTTTCACTCAGATTCTGCAACCCTACAAATGCACACACACCAACCCAGGTGGGGCCCCACACCAGGGCCAGAAGAGGTGCCTCTTTTTCATTTTTCACCTCTTCCCCAGAGAGTCTGTGCATGCCACTGCTCATTACCCATAGGCAAGGAAGGTTTCTCAGAAAGCTGGCCCAGGCTGGCCAAGTACATCCTCAGCAGCCAGACCCCAACTTTTTTCTCATGTGCTATTAGTGCAAAATGGGAAAGCCTTGTAGGTGCTGCTTAAATTTAGTCTGTTCTGGTGTGAGATAATGCTGGCAGATTAGCATAGCTTGCTATACCATGTCAGTTTATATCAGGCTACAAGCTAATAACATTACATGTTTCATATTCTACAAGGGTAATGACATTGCAGCTTACACCATACCTTAAAATGCCAACCAAATATCTTGTTTGTGTGTGTGTGTGTGTGTGTGTGTGTGTGTGTGTGTGTGTGTGTGTGTGTGTGTGTGTGTGTGTGTGTGTGTGTGTGTGTGAATCCATTCACAATGGATAAAGTGACCTTTTGTTTTATTTGCAAGAAGTAGGCCTACAATTGGGAACACAGCAGTTAAGCTGATAGACCCAATATGTCAAGTTTCCCTGCTCCCCCACCTTATTTTTATTCAAAGGTAGCACTAGCCATGCAAATCTGTATATTTTTTTCATATATGCATATTTTTCACCAGCAGATGGCGACATAAAGAGAGGTGAGAGACAACACTGCATCTCTATCCAACATGAAGAATAGCTATTGAATTCCACATTAGTTATTTAAGACTTAGCCGATGTCATTTAGGTTCAATATTACACCTGCACCACAGTGAACATCATTCACCAAAGCCAGCAAAACAGCAGTGATGTGGGACTTTTACACAGCAGATTTGCAATAAAGAAGAAGCAATAAGGAGTTCTAGCACAAAGTGAAGGCTACTTATGGGCATGCCATTACTTCAGTCCAAGGTGTAGCACAGTATGTAGGTCTATTGGGTTACACATGACATTTAGTACAACTTATAACAACTGATCATGCCCAGATGCAGTAAATGACAGCTGTGATGAGGGGAACCACAGCCTGTGTCAACTTAGTGGTGATATAATGATTTAAGATGTGGATGGAGAGAGGTCACATTCTAAGGATTAGAAACCGACCTTGTGTGATTGGATTTAGGCTGGAATTCCTTCTGTTTATGCCTTGTAATCCTTATTTGCATCATTGAGATCATGCTTGCATTAAACCAAAACCAAACCAGTTATGAACCATAAGTCTAATATGCCTCTCTGAAAAACTGAAACATGATGAACATGGTCAGAAATCTCGTATTCCAGCGAGGCTAAAGAGAGCTAAAGTTTCACAATATATCCACGCTGTGTTTCCTGATCAAGAGATGAGGATCTTTCAGGATCAGGGAATTGAGAAATTGCTTAACATTTCCTCTAATGAACACAGCATATCCTTAGAGTTTATTGCTGATTACATAAATCCCTCTGAAACTTGAAACAGTGGCAAATCAAATGAAATGTGACATTGCTAGTAGATTTAGGGTGGACATACTGTACAGCACAAGAATTTTAATAGGCTTAGCACCAACTAGGCTGTTCCGCAGATTCTGAGGCGTGGGGAGAAAACCTTATTTCACAGTTTTTCTCAGGTGCTTTCTCAGAGCTCTCAAACTGGAAAATTTGACTGGAACAGCAATTTTTGTGTTTATTTGAAGATATATTCTAGGGTGCGACCACCCATAGCAGGAATTGAGAAAAAAAAAAAAAAAAGATTTAAAAGGTTTAGATTTGCAGGGGTACAAGGATGACTGTACAAGACTTGGTCTGGCTTGAAGAACCAAAGCTGGACACAACACAAGAATGGCCTGCCTGCCTGAAAGAACAATGTCATGGATTATTCAGAAAAATTATGAAGCACTAAATACCTTCTGAGTCATTTCCAGACGCCATCAAATAGATGCCACAGGAATTTGTGGTCAAAGGTGAGATGCAAAATGGTTTGATGTGGAGTATCAAGAACTGATGAGTGAGTCAGTTAATTTTTGCCTTCATAGACTGATAATATAATAACTTCAGGATAAGATAATAACTTGTCTAAATGTAATATAATGTTTAAGTTCCCGGATAATGTAATGACATGGCAATAGCACAATTATCATCAAGTATTAGTATTTGATTCATCATAATCTGACTTAATACAGTCTTATTTGACAAGGTATTACATATATCACTGGCAAATAATTTGGTGTTTTTATATTATTCGGCAGTTTATTACATGAAGACACACCAGCAAGGTTTTAGGTTGTTTTGATGGCCGCAGCAGAAACAGGAACTATGTATCAGCTACTACTTAGAAGGAGGACACCATAATTTATCAGATTAATTCCTGTGGATATGAGTCGTTGATCACTGGCTTCCTTCATTTGGAGAACCATCTTAAGGACCATGTAAGCTGTTCTTAGCTCAGCCAGTGTGTCATGAGTAGTGACAAAAGTTGTGATATTGTAGTTAGGAGGATAAAACAATCTTATTTATCACTGGATGTTGTACTTTTTAGCTGAGTGAGTGGGTAATTCATCTTTAAGTAAGTGTAAGCTCACTGTACTTTAGTGTGATATTTAACACTACCCTTCTTCAGCTGGGTTTCCTAAAGGAACTAGAATATGCAGCACTCTCAGCACTGCACAGTATCTAGACATTTATTTATAGTTTTTCTTTTTTTATGTTATCTGTTCTTTTGTCCAAATCCAGGTCTGCGCATTCCAAGAAGATGTATATCCCTTCATGAAACCTTTTGGGAAAACATTTTTGGAAAGTCTCAGTTAGAGTAAGCATTGTAAAGTGTCAAAGTAAGAGCAAAGCAGTCTCTCTCTTTTTTTTTTTTTTTTTTTTTTTTTGTCTTTTTGCTGCGTCACTAAGGCAACTGCAGTAGCTGTTAGGAGTCTCTGACTCCATTAATAACTTGTGCTGTGGGGACCTATTATGCAAGTCCTGAAACCTGAGCGCTGGTCACCTGTTCTGCTACCTGAGCCTGGGCCCTGGGGACGGAGGGGAGGAGGGAGCAGAGCCTCGCTAGCTGCCTGACTAGAGGACTCGACACATATGGATGAGGCCCGAGGTTAACGCTGGAAGCTCCAGGGATCCCAAGTGGGTCTTTTAGCTAGCATCACTAAACCAGAGGCTTGTGCACAGAGTAAATTAACAGAGAAGCATCAGGATCCACTGAAGTGTGTCCACCAGAGCCATCACTGTTTAACAAAGGACAAGAGCCGCCCTTCTTTCAACAGCGAAGGATATTTCATTTATGTTAACTCTCAGGCGTCTGATGTAATCTCACAGGATTATTTGAATAACCATATTAACACTGCTGATGAGTTGTGCGCCGCTCCCCCACCCCCTGTTGGCAGTGAGCAGTGGCTGCTTCCTCTGCAGTTAGAGAGAGGACCACAGAGGCCTCTTGGCCACCCGGTGACAGCCTGGATCTGGCGCACCCCTGGCCGAGCACAGGCTACAGAACACACTGCTGCCTCTGCTGAACACAAGAGACTGCCTGTTGAAGAGAGAGGGATAGCAGCTGACCGCTCCAGGCTTGGCATTCTGCTTTACCTGGTAAGAGGCACCAAGTATGAGTAAAACGAACTGTAAGTACTCTGAAAAAATGTGCACTGTTGTTTCAGGCATAGCACCCCACAGCATGTGATGTCTGCTCTGTTGATATGAGTTTTATAAATGTGTACCTTATTCATCTGTATATGTAGCTTCATCTTCATCTTCATCCTTAAAGTAGCATTATGTTTACAATCAGTTATAGGCTACTAACATGCATTCCTGCCATCACTGGTTGCCTAAAGGTTTTTCATAATCTTTTTTATTGACAGAGTTAGGCCTAAATATAATAACTCCTAAGCTGTACAAATTTCACCGGATGCACAGCAAAAAATCTCAACAAGTCATTTAGTCTCATATCGAGTCTTGTTATTCTTCAAACAAATTTTAAAAGATCTGCCAATAAATCCCACTTGTTTCCAATGCAGCTTTACTTACAAGGCAGAAAAAGGCGGGTCAGCACTCTTGTATCAAGAAAGTGACATCTTATTCAAGAAATTTTGGAAACAGAGTTAATCAGTGTTGCAGGCCAGCATGTATTTTTTCATGTTACTTATTTTACAGTAAGAAAAACAAACTGACTGACTGAATCTGAGACTAAATGACTTGTTATGATGGATGTGTTTGCAGCATGCCCTTGCTGGTTAACGTAGGAATAAATGTTTAATATGAGCAAAGAAATCTCGAGGCCTCTGGTATGCTTTCCTACTGTGCCTCCCTGTCAGAAATCTAACAGATTATGGCTCATGTGATGACATTCCAGTGACCCACAGCCTGGACCATTACCGCATGCTTGACTCATTCTCTGTCATTGCTCTCACAAAGAAGAAAGTATTAGGGCACACATATGGAACTGCAGCAGTTTATATAAGTGAGAAAATCCTTTACCTCCTTGTGGTAAATGATACAGTCTCTGATTTTGTGTGTGCATGAGTGCTGAGAGACATTGAGCTTTGCAGAAAGAGCACAGTTAAGACTGACAGTGGAGCGAAACACAGATTCCTCAAATGAGAAGCAAATTCATCATCATTCCCAACCAAATGTGGTGGGTCCATTTTCTTTTCATCAAGGCATAGTTGAGTGGTAGGTTGTTCAGAGGACAGAGGGTGCAGAGTAATGAGAGATCTGGGCTTCAGCGAAAAGACCAGGATAACAAGATTACTAAATAATGAAAATATCCTCAACTAACACCAGCAGGGTGTAATCGCTTTATGACACTTCTAAACGCAGGCGTTTTGTCCAAGAGCTCCTTCAGTCTGTCTCGCCTCAACACTCGCTGCTGTGCTGATGGGTTTATCTCTCACATACCCACAGCTCTGCACAGCCTGTCTGCTTCCTAACCAGCTGTAGGTCCCACAGCCTCGCTCACTGTCAGGCGCACAAAGGTTTACTCAATCACCGGGTTTCACGCACGCAACAGTAAAGCACATGGTCGCAACAGCCAAAGCCAACCCCATACAGACACAGTCTGTCACTGTGCTCAGCCTCTGTATCTTTCTCTCTCCTTCTGTCTCTGTTTCTATCACATCCTCTCTTTTTCTTTGTCTTTCACAGACCTACTGTTGGGGCCTGCCGAAGGCTTGTTCTCTGTTGTGTTTCCTTATGTTTTTTTTTCCCACTGTAGTGTCTCTACATTGTGTTTTATATCATTTTCACATAATAATAACAGCATCGACATTGCAGTAACATTGCTGTTTCATCCAGTCCAGTGCATCTTTTGATATATTTTATATTGAAATTTCAGTCATGCCGCCACACCTTTTAGGGGTGAGTTTTGCAAGTGTGAGATTATTTCAGAATGGATGGGTAAAGAAAAAGTGAAGAAAAAGAGAAGTTAAGAAGTAAATAATATTTTAAAAAGAGCTAAAATACACATAAATAGAATAGTAAAGTAAGTAGGAAGAGATGTGGGGTGATAGAGACTATTCTTTCTATAAAGCAATACTGTATGCTTGAAAATGTTGTAATCCTGGTGAAATTCTGGAGATTTTAATGTTTTAACTTAAATTTATGGATTTGATGCTGATCTATAGGTTGAGAAAATTTTACACCTTTCAGGCATCTGAAACTATCTCAGAACCGACCAGATAAATAGAAAACCACATGATGGTCAAGCTGTAAACAAGGCTAGTTTTTCTTAGCTCTTTCATTCAATTATGAGGGGGCATGTAGGTTGTAAATCATTCAGTGCCTATACACATTTATACTGTAATATACGGTACACAAGTTGTGTTTGTTTATTTGTTTTGTTTTGGTTTTTAAACTTTCTAAAACATATATTTTTCACTCACAATTGTATATTGTTATTTTAATATAAATGAATGTGAGAGTAGGATGTATATATGTGAGAAACCCAGAATTAATTACAGCCCATACTGACCCTCACACCAAACAACAGTAATACACACACACACACACACACACACACACACACACACACACACACACACACACATATCTCTACATATACATGCATTCAAATCCAAATTTGCATACTGATGCATTAACACTAATGGACACCTCACTGCAGATGTATAACATTTATATATGACATATGCATATGGCATGTGCATGTCCCTACATGAACATATCAAACCCACAAAAACTGTAAAGACATGAAGTTCTCATTTAATCCCATATGAAGCTGGAGTCCGTTTGATGATCATAAATAATCCATCTTTAGTTGAACTGTTGCTGTTATAGACTCCACTGTATAGCCTCTCCCCACCCACTCTCCATTGTTTCACTGTTGACTGAGGCTATTTTGTTTATTCCCCACATTAAGCTATAATGTCCTTCAGGGTGCCTGCTCACACTTACTCGCTTTCTCTCGCACATGCACAAACACAACCCCACTGCTATCCACCCCTCTTTTGCAGACAGAAACACCCCATAAATATTGCTGTTGTTCCTACAATTCCTCTTGCTGGCTTGGCAAAAATAAATCAAAGGAAAAATGGGGTGAAAGTATGAATGTATAATTTTCTATTTCAGTGCTTTTGTTCAAGCCTACATTCCTGTCCCATGTGACTCACCTCAAAGTGGAACACATAGGGTAAACATAATTACTTCTCTTGTATTGTACACGCAGGGCCATTGACGCAAACCTTACAACAGGCCAACAGCCTGACTTCAATTTGCTAGACCTTTGCTGTGACAGTGTATAACACAGCATGGATACATTACATGCCTGATAAGTTTATTTAAAAATAACTTAAGCCTGTATTTTTTTTCTTTTTGGCTCAGTTTTGTTGACCATAATAATTGCATTGTTGCTTGTATCACAGTGATAAATTGAGAACAGTATACTTGGCGTGTGAAAGACAGAATGACATTCAGTGGTAAATAAAGTGAGGAGATAAGGCTTTCCCCATGTCTCTCAACAGAGAAAACATTTGAACTATGTTTGTTATTTAGGAATTATTAAAAATGTACAAGGCGAGTGAGATAGATAAGCATGTTTGGCAAACAGAGTTATCATCAACTGAGCTGAGAAAAAGACAGAGACTACTGAACATGAAAACACAGGTGAGTGAGAGAGAGAGAGAGAAAGAAAGAGAGAGAGAGACAGACAGAGACAGACAGAGAGAGGTTGTTCCCTTGACAGTTGTATATATCTGGTAGTTGGTAGGAATGAGCATGGCTCTAAGGAAGGGAAAATGATGAAATGATGAGGTGAAGTGAATTATGAATCGTTAGCAGAGAGGCTATTTTCAGTGACAATATAGCTGTACTTTTATGATGAGTAGGTAAGTCTGATAATTATATTTCAATTTCAGAAACATGTCTTTGAAGTGGACGTGACTTTCATGTCTGATAGTGTTCGTAGCCTAGTTAAAGTCAGAAGTTACAGTGCTGTGAAATGTACGCCATACTTTTTTCTGGACTGAATTTGCAGATGGAAAAATAGAAGGCAGCTGCTCCATGTCAATGGGTTTCCGAAGTTGGAGGATCCCAAGCCGATCTACACCTAACATCAATGAGGTAAACAACTCTTTGTATATTTATATGTTTAACCAAGTTCATATGACCTGGAGAGTTCCTGACAAAATACTGAATCGACACAATACTGTTATAACAGTGTATAAAAAGGAAGATGTAGCAGGCTGAAGTTTTAACTTTTCACCGAATGCTTGCTGGAAAGTTAATCTTAATAATTACATGCGCAATCATCATCACTGTCATCAGCTTGCACCTAGGAAACTCTGTATGTATCAGTATCCAATAACATACTCATACTTCCATAATCATGTGATGTTTGATGTTAGATCTCATGGAGCAGTGGCTTCTGAGTTCCCGTGTCACTCCAAGTTACAGTATAACCAAACAAAAACATTAAATTACTCATTAGATCAAACTGTATTTGGGAAAAAGTTTCTTCACATTTGACACATGGGAATATAAGCAGACATAGGTGCCACTTAAGGAGGATGTCAAAAGCTGAAGGTTGTTTTCCTTCCTAACAGTGATAATATTTGTAAGAAGTAAAATGTTAACCAGGTCTCAAGCATGGAAGTGTGGGGGATGAATATATATGAAAGTGCCTGAGCATACGCACAAAATTGTAAGGGCAATTGAAGTAAGAGACGAGAAAAGAGCGGACGGTAGTTACATTTTTTTTTTTTTTTCCTCAGTTGACTAATCTGGAATGTTCATTTTAAATGCCATGGATAATTTGTCTCCAAGTGCTGCCCATCAAGTTACACATTGTCATGGCAACAGCAACAGATCAGGAAACAAGTAGAGCAGGAGAGTCAATAATAAGTCACTCAAATCACATCAGAGCAGCGAAGACCTTTGTATGTGTGGTCTATTCATGGTTCATTTCAGTAACAGAATCATTCAATTTGCGGAGGGCTCAGAGGAACACTTTGAACACAACTCTGATATGAAATTTCCTTTCTTCCCCTTTTCACAGGCCTCCAGTAAGGATATCACTGCTTCGCTGCACAGGAATGTCCTGTCATGGGGCGTGTGGAGGGGGCAACAAGGGAAGAAGGAGAGTACGTCCGTGTCTCTCCGAGCAGCAACGCCATCCAATGACTCGCAGAGAGCACAGAGTATATCTTATAGAGGGGCTGCTAACCTATTAAGGACTGCAAGTGTCCCAGATGTCGTGGGACAGAGTCCAAAGGCAGCGTATTCCTCCATTACCATCGCAGCCAGGAAAGTCCCCCAGGCAGGTTCCAGCCTGCAGGGACCTGTGTATCCATCCTGTCCCACCCGACCTGTGAGAGCAATAACTCCTCCACAGCCCCTGGAGAGAAGAGCGCTATCCACACCAAGGTGCACAAGGAGATTCTCCAACTCCCAGCCGGACCTGTGCAGACAGAATCCGACTGTAGTGAGGACAAACGAGCTGAGACAGAGCTACCCCACAGCTGATGGGTTTGCAATGAGAGAACCAGGAAAGAGGAAGGTGCAACCTCTGCAACACAGACACAGCTACACAGAGGGGAATAGCAACCAGAGCTTAATAAGTGACTCATTCCTGCCCCTGTCCTCACAGCCCTCCTACCGCTCCTGTGTCCACCTTGAGGTGCCTCTGAGGTCCACTAGTTCGGTTGTGTTTCTTGACAAGTCCCTCTCTATTTCCCTTGTGGATCTGTCAGGAAGGAGGGCAGCCCAGCCCACTCTGTACAGGTCCACCTTGTCTGTTCATTTAAGCGTCCCATCCTGCCACAGATCCTCTACGGACAACAAACCAGCCAAAACAGATGAGAGTTATGGGAGACCCAAAGCAGCCATGGTAGGCAGAAACAAATTCAATGGCCGAAAGAGTGGTTTGGGTCACTGCAGAGGCGCTTTATCAAAGCAATGGGGCCACAAGGTCGAGCAAATAGCACCCGCTCATGGTGTTAACAGCAGGGCTGATGATCCAGACACACATTGCCATGGTGCTACTTTGGGATTTTTGTCATTCAAAGGGCCAAGCCCCTCAAACACGGAGGCTGGCAAGCAGAAGGGGAATGCAGATGAGGCTGTCTGTCCTACGCAGAGCAATTTCAGACACAGACACCGTGCTTTCAATATTGGCCCAGGTATGAATTTCATCTCTTTGGTTCAGAAGTGAAAATCTAAAGTATCCATGCAAATTGATCTGTATATTCCTTTCAGCCGCTCGCATTTTCCATCGCTATTGTAGATAAGATCACATTTCCAAGTCGTAGCAGCAAGCTGAATGTGTCGCCAAGGTGGTCTTAGAGGGTGGAAAGACTAATTTTTCTCTCGGCCTCTCAACTTGTGATTTATACCTCATACATGTTAATGAACCCCTCCCCCCACCACACCTCTTGCCTACCCCAGTTCTCCTGGCAGCAAACACACAAATCAAACATGCAATGTTGAGAAAAATGATGCATGCACACACTCAAATAATGTTAACTGCAGACTTATGTGAAGAAGAAGCACTTTGTTTTTTATGTATCTGCATCTCATGAGTCATTTGATCTACCACATATTAACAGTGGTGACACACAGGTGTTAAAATGCATCCATATGTGTGTCTTTTTATATAATCTCTATTCGGATATAATAATATAGAATATTCTTATAATAATTATAATTATAATACAATACAATCTCTGTTTAAATCTCTCTGTAGCTCTCCAGCTACAATAAGGTTAAGGTTATGAGACCTCAAGAAAAACATAGTACTCAGTCTGTACCACTTGATAGTATCCTGTTCATATATGGGTGGCAGACCCTCCCTAGAGTGACTAATGTGCTAGCTAGCAGCTTACAATGATAGTATACTATTAAAATAATGGTAACTAATGGCAATTACATTCCACAAATTACTCATTTCATTACATGGTAATGGTTTTTTTGTGTGCTAATATGCAAACATAATTTTTTGCCTGGGAATTTTGGATGGCTCCAAGTGGGGATATAGTTTTTATATGTTCTATGCTTTGCCTAGAGAACACATATGTAAAATAAGGCCCGCGGGCCGAATTTGACCTGTGAAATAATTTGATCCAATCCCCGGACATAAATCATGATTTATAGTTGAATCCAAAGCCCTTGTCGAGTTTATGTTTGTAAAGGAAAACAAATTCTTTTGTGTATTTCACCAAGGTGCTGTGCTATGCACCAACAGTCCTGCAGATGGACGTTTAGGATATGAGTTGGGTTGAGTTTGACATGGTAGGGTGCTCCTTTGCGTGCTGTATGGACGGCACACAGCTGAACAAGCTACAGTCAAGGTTTGTGGAGAGCATAGTGAAACACACTGGGAAGCAACAGGCACCATGCACAGTTTTCACAGCATTTCGCTTTTTTTGTTAAAATTGAGTTGATGAATATTTGTGTGCAATACTGAGGATTTGCACTCACTACTTATATACATACACTTACTATTAGACTTGAATAAACTGAGAGGGAGAACAACTTGACTGTTTCAACCGAGGTGTGGCAATACACACTGGTGATGAGTTCTGAATATATGAAACAGCAATAATTAATCATCTGTTTTAAAAAAAAGTAATTAGAAAGGGAAGGTATTGTGATTTAAGTGAATGTGTTGAAATAAAATGCTGCAACTGAGCTAAGTTAGACTAATATTTCTGTTTAACATGACTTCAAACTGCATACAAATTCATGAATAGGGTTGACTCCAAAAGCATGTATTAGTAAAATTCCCCAGAACTATCTCTGAACTATCCCTTTAACCAAAACAAAGATATTCTCCCCGATATTACTGCCATGATGTCTCCTGGTCTTTTTCACCCTCAATCTCTAACTCAGGAAATACGAAAGCATTCACTGGGTGTGCACATCATGGACATTGTTACCCAGGTTAGATCCCAGTTCGGACCAACCTAACCCACCTTTACTCTCATCATAACCAGTAAACTGACTAACTAACACTAATGAGGAATATACTGTAAGTGTGGAATTATACAATTGATCATTATTCCCTGTATCTGTGCTAATAGTGTGGCAGCATCACTGAATGACCTCTATTGATATTAAAGCTGATCTTAAGACTCCACAGACCATTTACAGCAGTTTTGATTTTGCACACAGTCAGTAGCCCCATTGGCAGAAGCTGTCACAGCAAAGAGCAATGGTGCACGGGCTATCATACAGAAAAAAAGCTGCGATACCACACTTTTCAATTATTAAACTATCCACTCACTGCGACAAATTTATTTTCCATACTGTGCCACAACTGTTTGCCTGTGTCCTTTGATATATTTATAAACTTACATCTTTTCCGTAGGCACTTTTTACTGCATTGCCTGCAGGAAAACACAAACCCTATCCTAACAGTCTGAACTGCTGCATTAACCTTTTTACGTGTGCTTCCCAGAGCATGTGATGGTGCTCTACCTGCATGCCACATGGCTGGTGATTCAGAGGAGACACATTTCAGAAAAGGTGGAGGAACGAGGTTACGGGTGCAGGATAGATGCACTGTCATCTTTTACATTATTCATAGGCCACACTCATGTTGCCTCTAGGTTTTTTTTCCTCTGCAAGTTGTGCAAATGATGGGAAGGGGGTAGGGTCAGTTTGAGGTCTTCTTCATTTTCCCACTTCTCCAGATCATAAAATTCAAGATGGGACTCTCAGACTCGCTTCATGTCAATGGCCCCCGCCCCATCCCATTTCAACACTGTGCGATAACTGAATGGTCTCTGAGAGGAAGGACACTGGAAAGAGCTGTATGCATTTTATTCAGCACCACATAATAAACAAACCACATAAACAAACCCAATCACAGACAAACCACATAAGCACACTTCTACTTCCATTTATTGCCTCCTTTTCAGGGCAGTCTCCAACAGTCTATACAGGCTTTTTCAGGTTTTGGCATTGTGTGCCCTATTCACTGGCTAAGTCCAGAGGCTCATTGTGCAGCCTCCTGGGACAGGGATGCATAAGGTTTGGTTAAAAGAAACCTTGCTGCCCACCACCACCGCCCCTCTCCAACGTCTGACCAACACTTAACCCTATGCCACCTTGCCGCCTAACGTGTTGGTATCAACAATCTCAGCATATTTTCTCTAAAGGAGCTGTTTTTTAAACTTGACTTGACAAATTCAACTTCATAATTATTTCACACCTTTCTGTATCTCTCCAAGTGGACTCCAGAACATGTCAGAGGCAAGCGTGGAGTGACAAGAAAGTTGAACAACAAGAGCGCAGTTCTTCCAGAGAGGCTCACAAAGTCCCAGCTTTGTATAAGCACAAGACATGCTACTATCATTCCCGCCTGATGGCTGAATCTCAGGATGGCACATCCAAGACTCTCAGTCTCAAAGTAGGACCCAACTTGCTGAAAGTTTTTCTTTCTTTCTTTCTTTCTTTCTTTCCGTCTTTCTTTCTTTCTTTCTTTCTTTTATTTTTATAATCATTGCTAATTGGTTATCTTTTTGGAAATATGTTAAGACAAGGGAGTCCACATTTGGTGCTGTACCCAATTTATATAGTGGGTACTATTTTGAAGAATTTTGTTATATAATAGAAAATGCACATACGGCGACAATGCATTGTTTCTGAAACTATTGAGAAAATAACTAATATTTTGACAGCAATATGAGAACAATAATCAATAGCACAATCAAACTGGTCAATCAAAACAAGAACATAAGACATCAGTAGTAACTTTAGCCTCAAATGCAAACCACTTCACTGCCATGTGATTCTCTGTTGGACCTAAGAACCGTCAAAGGATCATTAGAGCCACTGAGGATATGAATACAGTCAATTATGTCAATACAGCTGAAATAACTGTTATGAACTGAGCCAAGAAATTACCATGAAATGATCAAAACTGTCTTAGATATTAAATACAGAACAACCATACAAAGATCGACTAGGTCAGATGTACAGGGTGGCTATGTGAAGCCTTTAATCATTATTCAAATTGCAGATTGTTTTGTTGGTTATACATTCATCGACTGTACGTTGGTATTTTAAGTAGCACAGTTTCCCCCACAAAGAACCTGCTTTTGGTTGTTATTGGAATAAACATCATGGCCACAACAATACCGTCTCTTGAGCAGGGATTTTTAAACTTGGAGAGATTTTTGCTTTCATCCTCTGCCAACTAGAGTGGGTAGATGGGAAAATAAAATCCTTAATAATAAAACAGTTTCCTTTCAAACTTCAGTTTTCTTTGGTCCACTTGAGGCCAAAATCCTTACATTGCTTATTTCGAACAAAATATGTTTTTTTATATATATTTTTCTCTATCCAGTTAACGTTAACAGGTTTTATTTCCACTTTCTGAGAAGCAAAGATCCAATGTAAAATTAGGTTTATGAAGCTTTCTGAAGGATTCAGATTCCCCCAGTGAGTAAAGCTCCCTTACCTTTATCCCTAGTAAAGCTGAGCATAATATTACCATGTTGCCTACACCTCCTAGCTATTACAAGGCTGTGAAGAGGATTTGCCAAGGTTAAAGAATAGATTAAGGATATTTTCAGAATAGATTCAAACCCAATGAAGACCTTTTTTTCTTCCTACAGGATTAGTGTTTAAGAGTTGTATTCTTCCCACCAACAAGCAGCTTCCATATCCTTCTTCCCACCCCAGGAGGCTTTGGAGCTCTTCAGGCCAGACTTTATCAGCCGGTCCCAGGGTCGAGTGAGGAGGCTGGAGCAGAGGGCGAGGAGGAGGAGAGCACTGCAAGACCCCAACCCAGACCTGGTGCAAGGCCTTGGGGAAGACAGAGGCGAACGAAGGAGGAACTGCACTACTCCAGATCCACTCAGTGGTGAGTACAGCAGAATAGCTGCATGAATAACCCCCCCCCCCCCCCCCCCCCCCCCCCCCCCCCCCCAAAAAAAAAAAAAAAAAGCACATCTAATCTTGGAGGTATAATACAATTCCATCTTTCTGTGCAGTGGAGTTTATTTCAGAAATATATGGCTCTGCATCACAACACACACATGCATACAGTTCTAAATCAGCTGGTCTCTCCAGCAGTCAGTCCATTTGTCAAGGCCAACCCTGAATGTCCAGCTGAGGTCTCCTCCAGTTTCAAGGCCACTGCCACCCTCACCAGGCTGTAGCTTTCAGCCTGCGTGTAGATCTTCTACCTTCCCCATGGAAAAGCCAGGGTGAAATCCAATATATTAGTGTAAATTAATAGGGAATTAAATAAGGGACACGTGGTTATGTAATATTGCATCATGTCTACTATTCTTGGAACCATGAGCTGATTCATCTGTCAAACAGCTTCTTAAATCCTCAGCTGGCTGGCAAGAGAGAGAGAGATTTTACTTGTTCTCCTCTTCCTATAGTGGCATTTATCCAACTTTGCTCTCTGCTGGTCATTATCTAGTATTGCAGATCAGTTAAAGTGTTTAATCTAAACCCCATTACCACTGAGTGAATACTCAGTGGTAATAACCAAAAGCTTCTATCGTCTACTGATCTGCTGTGAATGTGTATTTTATTTTATTTTTTTTAATATATTGATTTTGAAAGATATTCTTGAATTCTGTACAAAAAGCCAAATATCCCAAAACTAGTGGGATAACATACTCTACTTTTGATAAGTGTTTATTCAGGAAATAAAACTGAAAACTTCCATAATTCTGCAGCACTGAGATGATGTGATGGCAACTTGTCATAAACAAGTAAAAAAAAAAAAAAAAGAAGTAGCATATGCATGATTCTTCATCAGCTCTCCCGCTGGTTATGGAATACCTGGAATATATGTTGGATGTGTATTCCAGACAAGGTAAGACAGGGAATTTGACATTCTTGAGGGGAAATCGGGGAATTTTGCAGATAGATATATGAAAAATATGAATAACCAGAATTTATTTTCGTACATGAACTATATCAGAAGTTGTTTTTCGTTTTCTCCTCAAGAAACCCAAATGCAGAGTGTTCAGCCCCTTAGAAAAATAACATTATCAAACCAAAACATAATAATAATCTTAGCTCACGGAGGCAGTCCAGATTGGTTATGGAAAGTTGTGGAAAAGTCATGGAATTTTACCTCAGGGCCACAGTGGTTACCCGGAATGATGCTGACGCCTCAGACTGGAGTCTGAAGTCTAATTAAGCGCGAACAGCCTTGATACTGTTGACCAAAGCAACAGCAGTCTGGCAAGCCCCTCCACTGCTACTGCGAGAGAGACATAAAAGTGTGTGTGTGTGTGAGAGAGAGAGAGAATTTTCACACATGTGGGTGCACCAGTATGTGACAAACAGAGATCACACACAGCCCTCTGCGTTCATTTGCATATTCATGATTCATTTACATTTTAATTCTTATTTTTAATTCTTATGTGTATTTTTTTTTGTGTGTGTGTCCATGTGCGTGTGTGTGTTCGTGCGTGTGTGTGTGTGTGTGTGTGTGTGTGTGTCCTAGATAACCTTTTCAAGCCTAGAGAGAGGTCTATATCAGGCAAAGAGATGCAGCTGAGGTCCAGACGGTGAGCAGACCCGTGTCAGACCACGTCACTCTCACTCTCTCCTCTGTCTTTGTTTCATGTTCAGTACAGTCCATAATGCTCGCCTGTTGTATCTGTCATGCATGTGAGGTAACACAACACACATTCGGACATGCATCCACTGTAAAGATACAAAGAATGTTTGACATCCAAACGTCTGTCTTGACAGTAGATATGAGCTACCCTCTGTATGTCTTATCGCCTCCTTTATTCCTTGCCTTATCTGAAAAGGCACACCTGATCAGGTGATGGGTGCCCATTGTAATTTTTTCTCCAAAACGACACTATCTGACTTGGAGGATCTCTTAACAAATTGGCTGTTGTTGTGGGAGTGAAAAAGGAGTCTGTGTGATACTTGTTTATCAGTGGATCCAGGTTTTTGCCGGCTGTGGTCCCACTAGATAAAAACCTTGTCACTAGTATGCCAATTCCTTGGCATGTGCCAGCCACCCTTGGACTGCTAATACCATATTCCCCACTTCCCTTAGACTGCCTGAATTTGCCTTTTGTGTCTGCAGGATTTACAACAAGCTGCCTGAGGTGACAAAGAAGAAGGAGGAGGAGAAAAAGAGGGCTGTATCACAAACTAACAGATTGCGGGCCGAGCTCTTTAAAAAGGTAGAGCTGCTGCTGCTGGGACATTTTTTATTGGTCCAACAATCAGTTCAAAAGATTACAAGGACTGAGTGGCTGCTGGAAGATTTGTATGAAAGCACAAACGTCTGAATAATGAAGAAGTTTACTTCTTTTTGACTATTATTTGGTTGCTTATTATTCCACACTAAAATATCACCTCAAAACTGTGATTCTGCCTCTATTAATAGAGAAGAAAACATGAATAAAACATTTCACATCACAAACAAACAAATAAAAGAAAAATCCAAATATAAAATTCTATTTCTAACTCTTATAACTGCTTTAGCTGTTTCCAGCATCATTCCAATCATCAGGCTCATGGAAAAATTTCTTACAAGAAGTGTTAAATAATGAGTCTTTTGCAAGTGCATTGAGATATTTTAGTCACTCAGGAGGGGGGCTGCAGTCAGGTAGGGTGTTTTTTTTTTTTTTTTTTTTCCTTTTTAGCATTTTATGTTTTTTCTAATAACTGTTGGGCCGCTTTGAGACTTTCTTTTCCTTTCTTTTCAGGGATGTTCAGCAATATTACATTTACTTTAGATTTTACCTTTTTGGCAAGAAAATATCAGTGAATATCTTACTTAACACTCACTTTAACTTACACTATATCACACTGATGCAGGTCAGCTTTTAATTATGGCAGTTGATAAGAACAAATACACTGAATTTACAGAAACTATTGCAGCATATCTGTGCATTAAATTACTGCATGCTTTGGTTGTTTTGTTTTATTTGATTTTTGTTGGAGCTAACAGCACTGAATGGTATCAAAACGATGTAATTTTATGCACAGTTTGTGTGTAAATCTCTTTAAGGATGCCTCACAATCATGAAACGAAACGTGGTTTGATCTTTGTCCAGCAGAGGTCACTATTTGACTGTTTAAAAGCAGACATCGTCCTCGGTCATTCTGGATTATTTCCCAAACAAATACACAATTCATCTTAGGCCGTATTCATTTCCTTCTCATTTTGTGTGAACCCTACTCATTTTTCAGTGACTGGTGTTTTATTTTTTCATGACCACATCAAAAAAACACCCAAGGGCCTGCTGGTCATTTATGCTGGAACTAAAACCTTTACTACTGTATTGAGGTTGTTTTTCCTTTTATGGACCGTCTCTCTCTTTGTAAGAATGTTGGATTTGGCTTTATCAGCTTTTATAAACCACATAAGTCACACATTCTGTACTTAGTTAAAATGCCTATGTGTTACACCTTCCTTAGTAGGCCGTAAGTGCTACGTGTATTCCAGGAGCGAAGGGCTTGTTGTAAATGAGAGATACATTTAGGACATGCAGTGTCAGACAGATAGGTGGATCCATTCAGACTCACCCACTGAGCCGTCACTCACGCTCCCATTCTGACCCAACCACAACAATGGATTCACTGTCAGTCAGGTGTGATGTGAACAATGTGGAGAGATGTCCCCAGTCTCTCACAGATAATTACACAATTACTGTGGTTCCAGGTTATGTGAGGGTGGGTGGGTGGCTTGTCCTTCGTCAAGGTGATTTAAAGGTGATTTCCTTATCTCTCATATTCCATATGTTAGGTAAATTGAGACATAACACAAAAAAAAAAAAAAATTGAGGCGAACATCTTTTTTTCAGCAGGCTCAGCCCTCAAAAGAAGACATAGACACATCATTGAATCTATACTAAATCTGTTTTTCATGGAGGGGGTTAACTGACAGCCAGCACTACAGAATTAACAGCGTAGCTAAATAGACTCCCAGAAACATTTTACTCACTGAAGTCATAAAAATTGCATGACATCAAATGGCTCTCTGAGAGAATATTTTATTTCTTCGCGGGGGGAACAGCGTTGGAACGACTGTTACGATGCCAGCCTGAACTTGCCACCTCTCAAATGAAACTATTAGCCCGACCTGAACCATAGCGAGATTGGTAGGAAGGAGCGTGTGCCTCATTGATAAACATTGAGTTGTGTGTGCTTTTGAGGCCTCATTTTGGTCAGTAAGTCTCCAACACACGGAGAGGTGGAGCCCATGAGCAGCAGACTCACAGAGGGGTCTGATAGCGGCGGGGAGAGGGAGCATGGCTTTGAATGGCGGTTGAAATGAGATTCCAGCTGTTGGGTACTGTATGAGGAGGGTGATTGCATAGCAGGCTGTTTGGTCAGATAGCAAGCTAGCATTATTTCCCCTACCTGGGCTGGGACACCACAGGAGGAAGGCTGATGGAAGTGAAAGCCAATTTAGCAGCAGGAGTTGCTCCTGTTTGAAGCAGAGCTGCTCATAAGAGATTGAGGGAAAAGGAGGTCTGTGTATAGATAGGCATGTTGTGGCTCTGCTTTTTTTTCTTTTTGGGTAATTGGGACTTTTGTTGTTGTTCTTATTTTGCAGAGACTTCTGGAGCAGATCCTGCAAAGATAAATGAGAAGCACCAAAAGGTGTATGGGGATCATTCAGCGATTATTTCCAAATGAAGCATGCCCTTCTCCTTCCCTCCATGTATATTAATTATGACTTTGTATTCATTCGCTTGCTATTCTGTGCGAGTCTTTCCCATGGTTGTGCATTTGCATTGCTTTTTATTAAGGCTCACCTTCTGTTAGATGGATCATTCTCCTCCTGTTGTACTTTTGTTGTTCTCATACTAATGCGTTTACAATGCAAAGAAATGCAAAAGAGATTGTTAACTGTCAATAGTCTAAGATATTGGCCTTATTTTGAGGGCAAAATAAGCCACCATGTGGACCAAGCACTGCACTGTGGTATTCTGGTGTATGTTCAGGGCATGTGCTATAGAGGCTGACTTGCTATATTGTATGTAGACAGCCCAACCAGCCTAGCTAACTCCTACATACTCACAATGAAAACTTAGAGGGGTTTGGCCATTTAAATGTGAGAGCATCACAGCTGTGATCTAATTCTGTTTTTTTTTTTTTTTCTTCACCTCATAAAGCCCTGGTTATCAAACACAAAACAGATGTAATTTTACTCTTTTCTTCAATCAGTATAGGTCTAAAGATTTGATGCCTGGTCTTGAATATCAACATTCTACACTAAATTGTGTTCCTCTATCTCAAACCAAAATAAAAGTATCCCAAACACATTTTGCATGGAGGCTCTTATTTTCTAAGACGCTGAGGCTCGGTGCTTCGCTCAAAGCACCTTGGCTCTGTCATTGGTCGGTGTTTATGAAGTGGAGAGGGGAGACCTTGTTTTTTCGACGTTGGCTTCACGTCTGCCTCGAGGCTTCGGGAACCTCCCATCCGGAACACTGGAATTCCAAGCTAATAGAACTCAGGAGACACAGAGCGTCTGTGAAAGGGCCCTTTGTCAGGGAGCCGCCAAACCAGAGATGACATTGTAATAAGAGAGGAGACTTCTGGGTGAAGCCTGTGACTACAGCCCGTACATACATATATACCCTGTGTTGAAGTGACTGACATCTCTGTAGCACTTAAACAGAGCCCACTGGGATGAAAAGACAGGACACAAGGAAGGACATACTGTATATCGCAGGCCTCAGGAAAATACCTAAAATACATAATGTAGTGGCTGAGTTGTGGTGAGAGGTGCGCGCTGGAGCACCAACAGATAAAGATTCAGTGTTTCAAAACCACAGCAGAATGGTTGGTCAAAGCAGAAAATGCAGGAGACAGTTTACCTATTCATATCTTCCGACTTAACTGATGCCCATGTTAGCGGAAAGCCAATTTACAGGAGTGATCCACGTGGGAGAGTTGCTCTTCAGCCATGTAGGCTGCTTGTTCCACAGGCTGAGCACAGACTGACAGAGAGCTGTATATGAGGAGAAGGGCTGCTGTCAGTCAGCCTCATTCTCTCTGAGGCATCATGTGTCTCTACATGTCACATTTCTGTCTCTGCATTATCTGGACTTCATGCTCTGAGATCCCTGAGCCTGCTTCCCCATGCCCTTAACTCGAAAATAGAGTTTGAGTATTTCACTGGCACCCATGCTTGCTGAACAATCCATCCCCATGGCTCTGGCTTAGGGACTCATATGTGATTTTTACTGTGTTGTTCTTATGTATAGAGAGGGGACAGCCACATTTAAAATCACTTAAAACACTTCAAACTTTGCAATCTCTTGCTAGCAGCTGCTCTGTGTTCAAGGGTATTACAACAGCAACACAAAGACTTTCCCCAGCCAATATTTAAATTGGTGGCTTTCAAAGTGGGGTGCGGGACCCAGAGGGTTCCTTGAGGAGCTTCCAGAGAGTTAAGAAAATAAGGAGTAATTTAATTTCAGCTTAATTCCATAAAAATTATTACCATACAACACAAGTTTATGAGTGATTATTTCAATCATCTCACCTCTTTGAAGATATTTGTCAGTGTTTAAGCATGACTTCCAAATTTTTATATGTAATACAAATCTTTTCATTTCAGTGTTTTGAGTTGGCGCCATGTCACTTCAAATGGGGGCCCACGGCTTCATTAAAGTCAACTTACGGATGTGGAACATTAAAACCTCTTAGCTCTGCTGGTTTCATCGGTGGGTTTGTTATTGCTGCATGGCCGAGCTTTCTTCAAACCCACAGAACTTTATTTTAAATTCTAGTGGAGATCCCAGCCTTTCCAAATATACAAAATATGTCTCGCTGAATTACAGTTAAATGATGCACAAAACTTCCAGATATATTCTATTTGATGTGACGGTGCCGCCGTAAAACAATGGCATCTGGGGTTTGAATATTTCACTCAGTATAAGCATGATGCGGCTTCAGTGAAGTGTTGCAGCCAGCAGATGCAGAATATGTATGTGGCACTGTTATACAATTTGGAAGAAAATGTTTTTTGTTGTTTTTTTCCTGAATCTGCAGCTACGTAAGGGAAATTTAAAGGTAATTCAGAGTTTAAGTGTTTTTACAATTTGAAAACCCTTGAGTTACAACTCTCTAGTACCCTGAAGTAGGCTAAAATAATGTAGATTTCACCAGACTGAGGATGAGCAACAGGCAAGAGGAGCCAGAGAGACATTTGAAAACACTGACAAAACAGCAAACAGTTCCAACTGAGCCAGCCACATGGAAACTGAGGCTGTTTTGTCAGGTGTAGGTTATTTTTTTTCTCTCTTAAATTTAATACATATTGCCTTCATAGACAAAAAGGTGATGAAAATCCCACACTGCTACTGTGTATCACAGAGGCTCTGTGGGATTTTAGGGACATAACTCAGTCTACGCAGGCTCAGGCAAAGCAAATGCAGTTGTCCTTTCCTTTCCCTCGCAGTTAGCCCTGTGCAGCCTCCGTTCAGATATGAAGTGAACTGATGCCTGCTAAGAGACATCTGCAGTTTTTTGCCTGCAGCGTACACAGACTAAACTAGATTAGACTAAGCCAGACCAGGTAGCCGGTGCAAAACACAGATGGGGCCAGGGTGATGACAATTTGTCTTTGCATGCGTGCATGCGTGCGTGTGTGTGTGTGTGGTGTGTGTGAATGTGACAGAGGGTGGGAGTTGGGGGGAAGGTTGTCTTTGTTATCTCATGGGCATTGGAAGGTGTGCTGGTGGCTCGCATCATTTATTATTGGGCTCTTCTTCTTCTTCCTCCTCCTCCTCCTCCTTCTTCTTTCTCTCGCTATTATTGTTGTTGTTTGTATTTGTAAGATATTATTTGCACCTTAGTTTCACCCTGGAATCCTTTAATAAAAAGCAGGATGATAATAAATTGTGAGAATGTAAATGTTTGAAATGCTGTCAGCATGCTCACGTTTCATACTGTGCATCCAATCAGTGTTTCACGCTTTATTGTCTATGCAAATGACACCCCCCTAAGATCTGATCTGACACCCTGACGCCACGGCGCTAGGACCCAACGGAGCCCGTGGCGCACATGGCAAAGTGAAGCTGGTCGGGTACAAGGGGATGGCGCAAGTCCGTCTGACTAATTCTCCAACATCCTCTCTTTCTCTCTTTTTCTGCCGCTCTCTCCCACATCCCCGTTAAACCCCACAGCAACACCTTGATGCAACAACACTTCCAAATGTATTGGTCTTTAATCCCCGAGCCTGTTGGCGCACGACGCGTACGCTGCACGCACTGACGAAAAAAGTTTTTGACAGCTTCTCTTGTGGAGTGATAGCCTCGGATAGTATCCCGTACGAGTCTCGTTAGCTAAGTCCTGTCGACCCTCCCTGCAACACGGTGCCTGCACGTATCACCTGTGAAGTGTCTATTATGGTGGTGTTCCCATAACGCAGTGTGGCCGGCGCGCTTTCCCCCCTCTCCCAAAGCTGGGCAACATGAGAAACTGGCGGCGGAATAACTTTGCCTTTCTGATCGCTCTCCACGCCTTGTCCCTGTGCACGACAACAAACAATGCTGACAGACCAATTTACAACACGCACGGAGGTAAGTAAAATCTCATAAAGCTGTTAACACTTAGTAACTCAAGCATTTCTGTTCTCCTGAGCTGAGGCATGAAGTCTTTGTGTAAAGTGAATGAATGATTTGTAGTGGAGTTATTAGATAAAGCAGTGAAATGTCAATAATGTAAAATATAAAAATTTTATAGGGAGTGCGTGCTCAGTAGTGTGTTTATAGTGACCTTATTGTACTTTCTGGTAGTTTTATCTCCTCTGACATTTCTGTAATATTAATATAGCTGTTATATCTGTACACTGGGTAATAATTAACGCTGTTTACTGTCGTATCAACAGTTGTATTACCTATGGGAATACTTTACACCATGTCAAAATGATTTCCCTTTTGACATTTCTGTTCTCAGTCAGCTCAAGTTTCATTGTCATTCCGTGCAGTTGACGTTTGGGAGATAAAGAGCCAGAGGGAGAGTTTTTTTTTTTTTTTTTTTTTTCTTTTTTTTCTTGCACGTCCTGCTGCTCAAATAGATGTGGAACAATTGAGGGAAGTCAGACAGACAACCGCTGTCAGCTGGATGGATGAGGCTAACATGTAGGAGACAGCTTAATCTTTAGGTTGTAAACACAAACCACCCAGGATGTTGTTATTCTGTCCCCAATGCTAAAATTACATTTGCTGAATGAATAAGCAAGTGATGAGAGGGTATTGTGTGTATGTGACGGAGCTGGTGCGGGGATACATCTTTGTTTGTTAGTGTGTGTGTGTGTGTGTGTGTGTGTGTGTGTGTGTGTGTGTGGTCATGCCCAGAGAAAATGACATGGAGATAGAGAGAATTTACTATAATAACACAATGACTCTGACTGCACATGACTGAAAATCAGCCTGTGCAGATTCAGATTCCAAACTTTTTTCCCCTGGTATTTGTATCTCAATATCCCCAACAAACAAGTACTTTTCTCTCTCAGTGTTTCAGGTAACTCAAATGCAATGCACTTAATGCCCTGTTTAAAATTTTATCATTGCAGAGCATACAATTGCGAATGGTACCTTAGGTGCACAGCATCCATTAGTGCCAAGGAGAGGCTATAAAAATGCTCACATTAAATATCCCATATCTCCAGTGTCAGTTAACTTCTTTTTCATTTATATGCAATTCACCCAGCAAATGTTAGGTGGAAAGCAAGGTTACACAACTAATGCCTTCAGAAAAATGCACATAGTGCTCACTGTCAGTCATTTGGGGCAAAATCTGATGTCCAGGAGCAGTGGAGAGCATCATTATTGCAAATATGTAAATGATAGCAAAGCTCCTCCCCTGAAAATTACCCACACTGAGACAGAGGAAGGAAGATGCAGTACAGCAGATGTTTACTGCACACATCATTTCAATGTGGGGGTCATTAAAACTCACACTCAGAGGGTTAGCCAGTATATGAATGCATGGAGTAAAAATAGTTTTAAGGGGTAGTGTGAGAATTGAAATAGGGCAGCGCCACCTCTTTGATGTCAGCAGGATATTGAGTGCAGCTCCTTTCTGAGCTGTTTGCCATGGCCTCCATCACAGAGGAGTAGATACAGAGACCACAGTACAATGTCTTTATCATGCTGGAGTTTGTGAGTCAGTATTCGGGGACTTTGAAGGAAGGTAGAGCGCTTTTCTCAAGGCTAACTTTCCTTTAATTCTGCACAAAACTGATGGTGTCTCTCCATGGAAATGAATGTAGAATATATATTATTTTAAATGTCAGAGATTCTGCGGACTTTTGGTCTGGTGTGGTGAACATGCGAAGATCTGTGAATAGAGAATTTTCTCCGTGGCATGTTCAATCAACAGTGAAATGGAGACATTTTTCTTTAGATCACATCACATTCAAAACTGGTAGAACCCATGCAACAAGACAGCATAGCACAACATTATAGTGGTATTAGGGAATCCCAGTGTTGCAATAATGCAGTAATAGGACAAACAAATGATACAAGTAATTCAGCATTAGCAGAGTAAACATATTGAGTATTAATCAGCAGGGATAACAAGGTGCATGAGTGTGCAAGATATGGGTATAAAGTTACTGGTGCATAAATTTGCAAATATTGCCATTTTCCAGTAAAGTGCTTAGCGCATCAAAGGATTTAAAGTGAGCAATGCATCAGATAGAAAGTCTCTGGGGTGTGTGTTACCAAGAGTCCTGTTCAGCATATTGTTGGCTTTAAGTACATAATGGGTAATACTGCTGAATTTCTTTTGCAAGAAGTATTCAACAAGTAGTTATTAGAGGTGAAGGTACCATGTAACAAGGGCCCTCACCCCCCATCTGCAATTGGTCTAAGGTCAGACTGAATAACACTAATATTCCCCAAAAGTATGAGTCATCAGCTTAAGTTTTTCCCTAACTCGAAAGAATTGAGCAGTTTTGTTTTTCTCATTCGTTACTGTTTACTCAACGTTTAATTAAGGAGAAGCTCTGCAGGTTATTCCAGTTGGTTAGGCTGGGAGGTGATGAGTGTTTAAGAATTCATTTGCTGAGTGAGAGCGATGAAAATAAATCTACTTATTGAATTTAAATCACTGAAGTTTAGCATTCAAATGTGCCTTGCAATAAGTTGGTCTGCACAGCACACACACAGGAATGTCTCATATGTTTCCCATTGTCTTAAACAAGAAAGACAAGGTTGTCTTGGCACTGACGTGTGATTTTGGTGTACAACTTCAGAAGAAAAATGGATTGGAAATGATCAAAAGAGTGAGTGCTGGTGAGTTATGTTCTTGGCGTAATGATACATTTCTGGAACAAGGTTATGGAACTGTTATTGCATGAATGTTGTTTGGATGTGAAAGCTCAGAAAACCTGCATGAAAGTATTCAGCGCATTTGGAGGAATTTGTGCGACTTCATAAATTAAAAAGGTGTATGTCCTCAAAGTTCAGTTAATGCCTAAACTTCTCCAGAAAATCTCAAATACAGTGTACCTCCCACAAGAGGAAGAATAGGCCCTATTTTCAGATCTTTGACAAATGTCTGTGTGTTTCTCAGCGGCTTTTCTGAGGGTCTGATCCCTTCTCTAGGCAGAGAAAACTTGTGATCATGTCTGATTCTCATTTCAGAGATTTCAAGTGAGATTGTGTGCTTTTTTGATTTGCCATTCATCAGCAGTGAATAAATAATTAGAGAGAGGAAAATGACCTGGATTAGCCGTGAGGATATCAACTGGTCAGTCCGCAGACACCAGACAGATTTAATTAGACGGATTAGAATCTGTGTGTTGTCCGAACATCATAGAGGACAGCAGAATAAACCTCGCCCCGAGCGCCCTGAAATGCACAAACGTTGAAATTCACACACACTCCCCTCCCTCTCTAAGGAGCACAGCCCACCTTTCAGCACAGTTTCCTGGGATGTAACTCACATCCTGCAGCCTGTGGCAGAGCACTGATGTACGGCTGCCATCCTGTTAAAACGACCTCTCTCTCTGGTAAAGCCATTTAGGAAATAACCTCTTCCTGGTCTGTCTCTCAGAGTCCACAGAGTGGCTGTCGCTTGACATTTTGAGGACAGGCTGGCATTGATTTGTTGGCCATGAGGGAATGACAGACAGCGACGTCTCCCTCTGTTAAGCATCATTGGTCATTATAGTCATCAGGTTGATTTAGTATCCTGCAGCTCACCATGTGCTCTTCTGCCCAGGGATAACAAGAGCATAGATAAAGTGGATAGAAAGATCGGAGAAGACAAAGACACCAGCATGGGCGTAACTATGGTCTGAGTGGTGGAGGGGCAAACCTTATGGGGGTGGGGGTGCACACCACAGAAATCTTCAAACCTGATTTCCTGCATTTATACACAAGGTTAGACAAACTAGGTAGTTGAAATATGATGTATGCTGATGCAAATAGATGTCAATAATCAACTCTTTTTTTTTTTAATAACTTACTATTTGGTAGCTAACTAGACTAGCTGTCTAATTAATCCAACATGCAAACTATAGTGAAAAAAATCAAACATGATTTATACTCCATATGTAATGATTAAGTGACCTAACTCAATTGCATTAGCAAGCCTCACTAATTTTCTCTCTAGAATACGTTTTTGCTTTAAAATTTTAAAAACTGCGCATGAATGGAAAAAATAAAAATTTATATTAAAGTTGGTCCTATCCCTAGTAGGACTTACATCCGATGTACGCACATGCAATACTGTAATAAGAATGTGTGAAATAAGTGACAGGGAGGGAGAAAGAGACAGAGAGAAAGTGAAGAGAAGCAATAGAGACAAAGACACAGGAGATGCACAGTGGAAGAGGACAAGAGGGGAAGGCGTCACATCAGGCTCCAGAAGTGTGAGGAACTGGGTGCCAGACAGCATCCAGTGAAGTAAACCATCACCTAAAGAACACTGACAGAAAGTACTCAGACAGGGTCATGGGTGGGATGAGACGGTGGCCCTGAACTCCATCAGCGCTCAAGAAAAAAGACAGAGGGAGAGGTGCAAAGACAGTTGCCAGCCCTTCTCATCCCTTTCCTGCAACGAGTGAATGGGTCATACTTGCTGTGAAGCTCAGATGTTTCTGTTGGACAGACAATTATCTGCGAGATGAAGAAAGAAACTACTGAGTGAAGCTGACTTGATGTAGAGAGAGCAGACAGGGGAAGAGAAGAATAATGAAGAGGACTGGGGAAAACACGGAGCCAGTGCTGTCAAAACCTGTCTATGAACCACGAAGCTGTTGATATTTATACTTGAATACAGAATGAGATAGGATATGAATGTGTGAGAGTGTACAAGCAATTGTCTGATTTCAAATGAGTAAGAGGATTCAGGTGTATTGGAAGATATGGGGAATACTGTGACATACACTTTCAGATGTGTAGGGGAAAATATTGATTCCACTGAACAGTGCTTATTGTTGTTCTTTAAAAGAACGCCCTTCTCAAGAAACATTCGTTTTTGCAGGGAGGACTGGACAGGAAAGTGGGCACAGACTGATGCAATAACATGAGTTGGATTTCAAAACTCATGCATTTGTACTGAGCACTGACCCACCAGGAAGCCACACATCAATAGTTTCACAACAGAAAGGTCATCTCACAGCTGTCTCAGTATATTTACTATGAACTGTTGTTGATTGGAGTCCAGCCATGCTCTTAAACCATCAGCCTTTATGCTTTAGAAGATTTTGGTGGGGGTGCGGAGGCTGTTCTGAACAACTGAGGGCATATTATATGAAATGAAACACCGTTTGTAAGGCACAACCCGTGAGGCAGAGGCTGGATGTGCTTTGCCTGCAGCAATTTGAAACCTCTACATCTGTGTGTGTGTGTGTGTGTGTGTGTGTGTGTGTGTGTGTGTGTGTGTGTTTGGGTGTGTGCATTCTGTTTGGGTGTGCATGTGGGTCTATACATGCTCACATGCATGTATTTCCCTTTTCTGTGTGTTTTGCAAAATCCTGACACACCAAAGCTTTGGGTGTTCCTGATAGTCCCCTATTTTTGGGGGGTGAATTTAAGGGTTTTACTGTTGAAAACATCCAGTTGGACCCTTCTCCCCCACAGCTGGCTGTTAGGTGACCTAGCATGTGTGATAAGTTCGTGTAAATCCCCAAATCCTCCAGGCTGAAATCCCCACAGCTCGGAGACATAATGCCCAAGTCTGTGGAGGACAAGATGGGAATTGGCTTTTCCACTGTTGCTCCTGCAGGATGGGAGTGGGAGACAGAGGCAAATCCCACTAACCCACTCTGAGGAGTCTCCTATTACCATTATTTCACTGTGATCTGCTGACCCTGTTGCTTACTCCATCAGGCCCATAATTGGCTGCTCTGTTTGGAAAGGGGATGGGGGTCCCACATCCAGGATTAGCACCCCCTCAGCTGCAGCTCTAATTACCACATAGAGTGTGTCATCATGGGGGAAGACAGCAGTAAGGGAGTTTCTAATAGAGGGAGGGATTGTGGAAATGAGGCAAAGAGGGAACAGTCACATTCTCAGTTCCTGCAAATGGCTGTGGGACTTCATCTGTCTCTTTTTGCCTGTCAGCCCCTTTCTCCTCCACCCCGTCTCTCTCTGGCCCAGCAGGTTCCTTGGTTCCTCCTTCTACTGTAACAAGCTCATAATGGTTGGATGGAGTGACAAATCCTCCAGCTCCCTCTCTTTCCTCTCTATCTGTTTTATTCAACTCGTCCCACTCGGCTCGTTCAAAGAATCCTGTCATTTCTTCCAGGTATAGAGATACCAGTGGGAGACGAATCAAAGGGCAGAGGTGAAAAAAGTCGTAAAACATCTCACTTAAGTTAAAGTTTGCCACAGTTATTTTGGTGAAATCATACCTAAGCGAGTATAAAACTATTGGTGCAAAACGTAACTTGAGTGAAAATAAAAAGCAGTTTATTGGAAATGTACTACAAGTAAAATTTACTGAAAACAAATGTTGTTACATATCATTTCTCCCATGCTCTGAAAGAAGACAGAAAGACTTTTGCATAATGTATATAGTATCTCTGCCAGGCAGCAACCTGAAGGAGAAATTGTGTGTGCGTGTGTGTGTGTGCACACCTATTCTCATAAACTACTGGAGCCTCAAATTTTTTTGTGCACATTGATGATGCTGCACAGCTGTAAAAAATGACACATGAAACAGCCGTCACTGTTTCATGTGTCAGTGGACTGCTTGCCTAATCTTTGAGAGAAAGAAAGAGACCTTTAGTGGTAATTTGGAATTTTATTATTTTAATTTGAGCTCTTTTTGAAATGCCATAAGACCTCTGGCAAGGAGCCATAGGTTTATAATGTAAGTAATAAAGAGAAGCTTTGGGACTTTTACAGTATATTTTATATAGTGCACAGATTATATTTGAGTCATGCAGCAATTTAATTTGTAATTTGAAAAGTTTTTGACAGTACAGTTGGCTGCTGAGTCTTTCCTGAGTTTTGCTCAGGACATAGGGTAGCCTGTAGCCTGGAAAAGCTATGCCTGGTGGAAATCTGCGCTCTACTGAGTGCTCTCTTCTTGTTTGCTACGTAGACAAGTCTGGGAGTCAGTACATCACACAATATTGATTTTAACATCAGCAGAGAACTTTAAGTCCTTAAGTAGTATTATATAAAATAAATACTTTTTTAGAAGATTTAAACTCTTGGATTGACATCGACGCCTCTAATACTTTGAAGATATTTTGACATTTATATTAACATCATTAAAGACACTGTGAAACAGTGATACCAGCATAATTAGTTGTCCCTACTGTGTAAGTGTTTTTGTATTTCATTCTAGAGACATGAAATTAGTCTTAAAAAGTCAAAAACAATAGGATGTATTGTATCTATCAGTGTATCAAATACTTATTATGGTGTAGTTAAAGGTTTTTCATATGACATTTTTAATATATATGCATCATTTAAAACGACACAAAAGGAAGAGTTTGTATGCATTTGTTCATGTGAAAATCATGTAAATCAGAAGTCACAGCATCCATTTCCGTTAGATATTTTGTGACAAAATATCTAACAGAACATCATGAAAGCTTCAACTTGCTGCTCAGAATCAAAGAAATCCCAGCACGACGGGCAGTCCACCATGCACTGAGACAACGAAAGCTGTCTGACCTTTTCCCTTGAAGTTTTCGCTAAACCTGGCAACCAAGAAAGAGGCTTAGATAAACTAGTCCACCCACCCAAACACTGCAAAGCTGAAGCTGGCCCTGGCCTAAAGTACAATCATTTCTCTCTCACTTTAATGATTTATGGCGTATCTAAGACTATCTAATATGTTTGTAAGTTTTGGTATTCATAATAATCCTCAAGTGTGCCTGTAGACTAATAAGTACTTACAACGCCTGTAGGCAACCAGCCTGAATGTCATGTCACGTCTAGCTACAGAGGTCAGCCGACACACGGCGAGGTAGATACATTTTTATTCCATCCTTTTCAACCAAAACATCCTTGAAGAGTGTATTCATGCTTTATCCTTAAACATTAGCTGCACCAGGCAATTACAGCTTTGGTCAGTGTCTCGCTGAATCCACCGTAATTTCCGTCTTATTGTGAAAGAACCTGAACCAACATGATGTAAGCCACAGTTCAGCGTGCTCCTCAACATGAAGCACTGAGACATGAAAAACATATTTTTACACTCGTTCTCCTTGGAGAAAAAGAAGCCTAGATATGTTTCACTAGATGTTTTTCGTTCACCAGTTGTAAGAGCCTTTTCATTTAAGTTGCTTCTAGCATCAAACATCACTCTATTCATATCCAGCCTTTAGCTAACACTTCAGAGAGCTTTGAGTGTACTCCTTTTTTTTTTTTTTTTTCACCAACGCTGTCTGGCTTTGCTTGTGTTTCATTAGTCGAGGAACATTATGTCTACAATGAACTGTGTCAGTGTTGGGAGCCTTTTATTATTTGTAGAAAGGATTTATCAGGAATCCTTAACAGTGGGAATAGTGGAGTACTGTCTTTGATCTCTAAACCATATACCCACAATGTCAGAAGGAGGGGTGTTTGATATGAGGGGAGATCCACATCTTATTTTAGTACTTGGTTTCACACTTTACAAAAAGACTAAATATGAAAGACAGAAAGAATTAATGTTTTTCTGAAGTGCCTCGGTCTTTTTGCTGATCAAATAAACGCAAGGGCAACCCCACAGATGTCACCGTCTCACTGATGTTGAAAGTTGAGTTAGATGCCGTTTTTAATACCATGGATGAGTCTTCATTAAGATAGTCATGAGCTGTACTGTATTTCAAAGCCACTTAATTCGCCATTCTCTTTGTTGAGGGCTTTTTGTTTCCGAGGGCACAACGTAGGTGTAGCATCCGTTGCCGTATTTAGGTCAGTGGTGTTTTCATAGGGAATCGGTAATTGGATGTATACAGAGAGCTTAGCTAAGGTGTTTGCATAGCTCCTTTGTTCCACTTTGACCCAAAAGATGAAAACATTTAAGCGTCTCAAGTCTTCAGACTGCTTGTGGAGGGGATGATGCAGTTTGCCCTAATGTGACGTGGAAGTTGAGAGGGCACTAAAGCCACTATGACTTTGACTGAAATCATCCCTATGAACTGCACTTTCCTACGTCTCACCTGTAAAACTCCTAAACACACACCAGATAATGATATGATAACGATGATTACAGTGTCTGTACTCATTATAACTACTCTGCATAAAATGTGTTTCAGTTATGATGTAAAACACTAGTAATTACCATTAAAATTCCTAATTCCTAATTATGTGCTATTGAACAACTGATGATGCTGATCATTTAACTTAAAATATGTACATCAGTGATGCAACCCTTTTGCTCAGTTCAGGGGTTTACACGCACACACTCAGTGCAGCTGTAAATGTGTTTGTGTACAGGTCAGTAAAATGAAAATGTCATGAAATAGTAGACCTTTCACAGCTAATGGGAACACCTGTCTCACTTCAGGCCAGTGTTTGCAGCTTGGTTGAACACCTTATTCATTTCCTCTGCTTGATGTGGGTGAGTTGGTAGCAATTTTATGATAAATATGAAATGTGCAAACCATTTGCACCGCTCGCCATATGCAATATTTTTCTACTATCTCGAATACACCCTCTGCCTCTCTTTGAGGTTGCAGGGCCATGTATAGTTCACATCAGCTCATTATATGCACAGTTTCCCTGATGTAACAGTTTTAGCTGTTTTGACAAAGTGGAAGACTTTAATATTTGGCATTATTTATAGGGATGCACAATATTGGAGTTTTTGCCGATATCCATGATATTTTCCAACTATTTTTGCTGATGCCAATGCCGATACCGATAAATGCACATGTTTTTTCCACCTAATTGCAGAGAACATCAAGTCTCTCCTGCAGTGGAATTCACATTTTATTATACCTGCTCTGACTGTGAAGGTCCACTGGCAGATGCAAACATAAAATACAATGCTCTTCAAAATGTACACATTCCACTGGGCGAAATAAGAAAACTACTTCAACTTAGGCGATGTACTTGACATATTTATGTTCTTTTCATTTTCTTTTTCTTTTGAAATAGCTTTGTGTGATTCTCTCCCTTAGAATATCATGACAACAGCCACAACCGGGGCAGATTTGACCTATCTCACATATCAGCATGTCATATTGGCAGATCTCTTCATTTTAGGCCAGTACCCATATTTCATTTCTAAAGCTGATATTGGCCAATACCAATGCCATGCCAATATTATCGTGCCCCCCTAATTATTTAACAGATTTGGAAAAATTTGCAATACTATGCCATGCAAGTAAAATTTAATTTAGAAGTTATTATATTGTGACATTTTATTGAGGAATTGATTAGTGAGTGTTTAGAGTGTAAATGTGTTATTATTACTAAATTTATTTTTGTTTTTAGTATTAGCTTTTACTGTTTGTGGGGGTTTTTAAATCTTTTTTAAGATTATTCTTTATTAGACAGTCATGGTGGAGAGAGTCATGAAAGACACGGTGGGCCACCAGGATGCCCCAGTATTGTGATATTTTGATGAGACAATATCGCAGTATTTGTTTCTGGATATCAGCCAAGCCTACTAGTAAATCACTGCTGGTTGAGGTATTTGTCACACAGAGTTGAATGAAGATGTGGAGGCGGTGGTTTAGTTGTTGCAGTAGCTTAATAATGTAAGCAGAGCAGGGAATGAAGTTGCTTTCTTGGAGGCTGCTAATGCTGAGGGTCCATGGAAGACAGGCTGCAGTGCTGGGATTTAATAGCAGTAGTAGCTGTAGATGAAGTTGTACTTATTCTCTTATTCCATTGTCTCAACATCCTAAACATGCACCAAACCATTTACTGCCACAAGAAAGGCTCATACTAGACCAGCCTTTGTTAAAATGAATAGGTGCAGAGTGGATATTTGTGATGCAGCCCAGGCCACCGAGCCTGCTTCAAATGATAATGTTTCTCATAATGGCTTTGACAGTTTCATTTGCAACCTCCTCATTATCAAATCTACGTATAATGGGCGTTCTCATGCCCTTATTAAAGGCTGATTCTTGGGGCTGAGAAAGAGCACAGAAGTCAAGTCTCCATGGCCCAGCTGTGCTTCCTCTCTCTTCATGAGAACTCATCTAAGAGCAGCTGAGACCAGGCCCACATTGTGAGGAGGAGATACACTGTGAAAAAGCTCAACGTTGAGTTTGGATTGCAACATAAAAGATAACACAGAATGCAACCACTAAAGACTCTTCCACTTTTCTTGTGCCTTCTCTCTCCTCTCCCTCAAATTCTCCCTTCATTCCATTTTTTATGACCGTCCACAGAAGTGCACAAAAAGTGATGAAATTCCTATACTGTGTTAAAAATGTAAAAAAAAATAGGAATATAGTTCCTTGCACAATATGGCATGTAACAGTGGTAACCATGCTTACACAAATCTTTCATGTGGAACATAAAACTCCCAGTGAACAATATTAAAAACTGTATTTTTTTTCCTGCAGCATACATTACAATCAAAATATGTGACATGTGATCTTCTCTCCCTTTTATACATTATACCTTATAGAGTTTGTATGCAGATCTATTTTATTATAATCAGTGCAGGTGTCGTATGTCCCATTAGATTTAATTTATATATATATTTATATCACTCTCTCTGTCTTTGCTCTACTTTTCCACTCTCTTAACACCTTGCCTGCGTCCTTCATCCCTTATTTTGTTCAGTTGCCCCCCTCTACCCCACCGTCTATTCCATATACTGTTCCTCTCAAGAGAGACTCCATGGGAACATTGCTGATTGGGCATATATTAGGTGTGAATGAAAAGTAATGTATTCTGTTTGTAGCAGAAACCAAAGAGAGCCACAATAATGCTGCACATATTCATTTTTCATTTATTATTTATGGATCTATATTGGCTTCCTGGCCATAACCTCGCTCCAATAGAAGCCCAAACACCGAAAGAGTCTTGAAAGTATCTCCAATCCATAAAGTACCATAACAGTGAGTAATGAGGCCGATTTTGTCGAGTCAAACACCATCCATTTGTATCAAATAACTGTGGGTCATTTTGTTTGTTTACATCGGTGGCTGTGTCTCTCCCCTGCTGAGCAAAGTGGACACCAGCTGCCACTGTTTGAATTCACTTTACTCACCAGCCAATTAGCAATACCGTTCAAGCCTGGAGCGCAATGGCGGATCTGAATTCTCCTTGTTAGATCAACATTCTACAGTGGGCTTTAAATGAAGGTCTAGTTTGCAAGGCTATTTAAAGACAGTGGGGGGAGAAATGTTTTTTTGGCTGCCAAACAGTCTTTGGTTTTTGATGTATGACCCATAGCTGATTTTCCCTCGTCTGCAATATGGGAATATGACTGTGGTTGGCTTAGCAATCGCGATGCTCACCAGAAAACATGAGATTAACCCAGTTTTACTCAGAATTCCAGAGGTTCCCAAAGAGGATGAAGCCCATGAGAATGATCATGAATGTTAAATTTTCTACCCTGTGAGGATGGAGCGTTTCTGTTTGAGAGCGATGATGGATGTTTTATACACGCTTTAATTTTCAATCTGTTTGCAGCCTGGTATACACAGACATGGGGACACACACAAACATGCCTGCATGCACATGCACATACACACTAATGCACACACTGAGTCACCTCTTCTCCTGCATCGGCATTGTTTAATTAACACAGGCTCATTCAGTGTCTAAACGAATTGCAAGGGAGGCTATAGTGGAAACGTTGAAGGCTTTTATTAACAAGACGTTTGCCTGACCTTCTTTTTATAGCGGCTTCTTAATGATACTCTAACCACAGTCTGCAGTCTTGGTTATACAGCTCCCTCTGTCTGACGCGGTTTTCACGCACCACTAAAGTCAACAAACTACTGTCGGCACGTGCTCAAATACCCCATAAAAAATAAGAGCTCCCTATTCATGCCCTTGTTAGGTTATTATGCGCTGTGGATGAATGGGGAGTCTGGGCCACACTAAGAGCACGCTCCGTCGCGCAGTCTTTTTGAAGTTGGAAGCAACGCAGTTTCACTGGTGCAAGAGTCATCGCTCAGCCTCATCTTCAAAGACAGCGACATCAGACTTTTAAGAGACAGAGCGGTTGAAATTAAGACATCTCCAGCTGGGGAGGTGAGGGGGAGGCAAAAATAAACAAGCATTATGCCTGACAGTGCTGGCGCGCCGTGTACTACTGAACTTTTGTTGTACCCAGCAAGCGTGCGTGAAGTGGTGCGCGCACATGAACGCACACTGTATCTGCATACCTCAGGAGTTTAGAAGACACCAGTGATCTCGCGGCGGGCTCCCGCAATTTTCCTTTGGTGTTGGCAGGGGTGTTATCACCTTTCACAGCCTCTCCCATCTCCTGTGTCTGCTCTGCTCATTCTCTTCTCTTCAGTGTCACCCCTCCTCTTCGCTCCGGGTTTGTGGCACTTCACAGCAGCCCCACAAGGCCCATTACAAGACATGCACAGCGAGGCCATGGGAGCGTAGGGACAGCCACAGTGGTCTATGGGAGAAGAGGGGGAGATTCCCACATTCTGCTTGATGCCACTGATATGGGATAATATATGCTACCCTATGCTGTATATTTTCCATACTGCATGTGTCCCAAATGAGCAGTCTTTTCAGCTAATTAAAATAATTGGTTTCTCACTGTGCTCATTTTACTTTAGCATGAGAAAACATTATGATACAAAAGAGTAAAAATGAAGTTGTGTTGAAATTGTGAAGTGAAAGAGGAGAAGACAGGAGCTAAAATTTGTATGTGTATATATATATATATATATATATATATATATATATATAGATAGATAGATAGATAGATAGATATACAGAATATAGATATAGGTATAGATATAGATATAGAGCGAAGGGAAGGCTAATTTAATTTTTACCCAGGCTTTTTTTTTATGCTTCATCTCTGTCTAGAGACATCGTAAGGGCTGAGTTCCTCATAAGCTGTGTGAGAGCATCTATTATTGATGCTCTGTCTGTGGCTGTGGTGGTATTGCACAGGCCCTTTGGGGGACACCACGTCTCCTCACAGGAACAAGACTGAGCTTTTACTCTTTTTCTCGTGTTTTTTTTTCTCGCTCTCTTTTTTTTCCAGCAGCAGTCCACAGTCTTTAATAGTGCAGTGCAGTGTGTCTGAGGTCTGCCTGCTGCTGTAGAAGATTCTTTTTTTTTTTTTTTTTTAATATGAAATATTATTGGTCTCCTTGAATTATTGAGGACTTTACACAGTGAGTTTAACCCATATTTCTCACCCCTTTGTCTGCCTAGCTTTTCTTTGCGTCAGTGATGTTTGAAGTGCGCTCAAAATCTGAACAGGGAAATTTTCATGAGCAAATGCTGTTATCAGAATCACCACAAGCAGTGAGTTAAGCACAGAGGTAAAGTCGGTAGTGATTTTGCCATCTTGCCATTTTGTTCATCATCAGTAATCACTCTGTGTTCCATGAATCTGTTTGCAGGGAGTGGTCCAGACAAGGTGGAGTGGCAGGGGTCTGCTGTTAAACCGCAGCACTATGGGACCACAGTACCTCAGCTGCTGGAAGGCAAGGAGTTCAGACCTCTCAGCCAGCTAACAGCCAGGGTAAATATTCACAAGACCACTTAGCAGCACTCGTGAAATGCTAATAAGCCTTGCTGGTGTTGTTGTGCTTCAGCGAGCCCAGCCAAGTACAGATGCCTGCTTTTTTGTTTGCCTTTACTATATACCTCTCTCCCGCTTGCCTGAGCCTCTGTAGAAATTCCCTTCCTTTGGTCTGTTTATCCTATGCCGGTTTCCCTTTGTGGTTTCCCTGCTCACTAGCTCCCTCTCTTTTGTTTTGAATATGTCTTCTTGTTTTGTTTGTTGAGTTAGCCCCCTAGGCGGTACAAACTGTGAAACTATTCCTGAAACTTGTCAGCCTTTCAGGAGTCAGCAGTGCACAGGCGTGCTGCTTTGATATGATATGGGGGGCTGAAGCAGCCTTGTCACACCCTGCTGACTGTGTCACGTCTTTCCTGACCCATAAGATACATAGATAGATACATACATACATAAATGCATACTTCCATACATTCATACCAGTGTCAAAGAAAAATCATAGCTAAAATACTAGTTGAACTGAAAATGATGACAAAAACTGATTGAAAATACCCTGAGAAATGAAATGATTCACTCAGTTCATGATTCATGATTTGATATTGTAGCGATATTGAAGAAATTTTGAATGAATGAAAAATATGATTGAAAAAGATATAATCAATGCAAAATAGTGTTTTCTTCTTGTTTTTATATTTTAAACATCCTCAGACCCCAGCTGTTGAGAACTGAACACTTGAACGAAAGTACAAATTGTAAACAAAATGTGTTGCAGCACTTTTACTGCATCGAAAATAAAAACAAATGAACAACAGACAAAATCACGATCAGGAATGGGGCATCCTTAATCTCCAGGTGCTGCAGGCTTAATCTTTTTGCAGTCTTATCCACTGGCTGTGCACTGGATGCTCTGCTCTCCCAGATGCAGCATTTTTTTATGTGCTTAGTTTTTTTTTCTATTTCTAACCACTGATCTATAATATTTTAGCAGAGATGTATGATATTATTTATTATAGAGCAGTATTTCTAACAGCCAAGTCGAGATGTTGCATGTTAAACTGTGCACAGGAGGCACTCAAGGTAGATACTTTATTCTCCTCTTGCTATTTATTTGACTGCAGCTCTCCACAATTTGCATTACTGCTTTTTTGGATTGTAAGTATCATGACGCAATATATTATTACACCCCTAATGCACAGTGCATAAACGTTTACTACAAAAAGTGTTGCCCTGTCACTGACCAAATTTGCTTTCCCCTTGATTGTCTTTTGCACACGGCATTAGAGTAAGATTTCCTCAAATTTCCATGCAGAATATAGGCTTGTCTATTTCCAAATTATATAATTGCTAAAGGAAAGAGTTCAGAGAGTATCATGTGTAATGCAATCAGACAAGCAATAAAGTATTAGGCCTACAAATAGAGTGACCGAATTACGACTAAATTAAAATGACACTAAGTAGACTAATCAAATCAGAGAGCAAAGCCCAGCAATAAGCAAAAAAAGGTGCATTAATATCGAAATTGTTGAGCTGGTGAGTGACTCAGTGTCTTGCTCAAGGACATGTGCTTGCCCACACAAGGCCTTGAACCTCCAGTTTCTGGTTGAAGCACAGTCTCCCCAATACAGCTCCATCCTGCTGCTAATATTGATAAGCGCTGAGTCAAACCAGCACTGTCTGAACCCACACCTGTGGCCTTAAGACCACGGCAGGCAGGGAAAACCCAACGTGCCTGGCCCACTCTGGCTGGAAAAGAAAATGTTTGAAATCTCGCCTCCCCCACCACAGCTTAAGGAAACTTTTCCAGATGAGGGAAATGCGTAGGTGTTGAGCACTCCCAGGGTAATCAAACATTTTTCCTGGTGCGGGGAAATCACCATCCAAGAGGAGCGGGTTTTCCAGTTTTACATTGCTTTCCTCATTTCCATATGAGAGAGGCACTGATGTTGTTTATCACTCCAGCTCTAAGAAAGCATGTCGCATATGCTGGCGGGAGATGTTTGCGTATGTATCAGACCAACTGCTGCTGACATTTTTTACAGGACATACATCAGTTTTACAATAGGCTCTCTGCAAACCAACCTCCCCAAATTAAACTGACCACAGGGGCAACGAGTGAATGTCCTGTCAGAGATTGCAGTAAGACTTATCCCTCCTCGTACAACAGATTTATTTGTCTGGTCCATGTGCCAACAAAAGGTTATCGAGTAGCTCCAGCATACTGCAGAGTTATTACTTACAGTCCTGGCTGATGGGGTGACCTCACATGAACTGGGTAGGAACTGGTGGTTGGTTATACATGTATGTTCATACCCCACCCACCCATCCGCCCACCATCCAACTTATCCTTGTGTGTGTCTGTTGTTTTTTTTGTCTTTCTTTCAACCTTTCTGTGAGCCAGGATATGTGAATGTTTGCTTTTTTTCCCCCTTGTTCAATTCCCTTTGTCTTTCTGTCTGTCTTTCTCTTGTGTTTTTTTTCCTCGTGTTGTCAGGCTGTTTGGATGACAACACGGACCTTAGGCATGAATCCGCTTTTGAATGAATCCAGTTTGTTTTTGTCCTCTCAGATGGGTATTGTTCCCACACTCCAGCAGCAGCTTTTCATCAAGATGTCTTGGTTTGCTGCTGACTTGAGCTATTTGCATACGATTTGAAGTTTTTTTTTTTTTTTTTTTTTTTTTTATTATTATTATATATTTTTACATTTCTCTTTTTTGTCATAAATCGTGCAAGAAGCCTCCAGCGTCAGAACGTCATTTCCCATGGGCCTTTGCAGCCATAAATCATCGGTGCTGAAAATGAAGAAATTAAGTGTCATTGAGGTCTGAAATACGCAGATAGTCATCATAACTGTCAACAGCTGCACCGAAATACAAACAAACTCTCTCAACCAAAGCAGAAACCACTTATAATATTGTTATGTCTGGCAAAAATAAAAGAACTCATGTTGAAGTCCTTCAAATGTTAGCCATATATATGTATTATCTTTTTGCAGATCTTAGCGTATTCACTGTCTATTTGTGTCTATCATAGACGTGCAATGGAAAGATAATGAAGCAACTATCTGGAGGCACAGCTTTTGTGCCTCCAATTGTTTGAATTGTGTATATTCATATGCATTCAATATCTAGAGTCCAGGGCAGCTGCTTTGGTGTCATACACAGACCTGGGCTCGTCCTGTTTCACCAACACTATTCAAAACCTCTGATTCCTAGTCACATCCTGCTTGATATACAGCTTCCAATAGCTTCCCAGAAATGCTGATGCCTAGTCTACAACTTGCGTGTGTCAGGCAGGATGGGAGAGACCCAGGTTTTCCCTCACCCTTCCTATCATCTGTTTATATTTCAGGGTTATACTGCGTCACTTCAGCTGGTAGTTCGCGTGGAAGGTGAGCAGCTGGTTCTGGTGCTGGAGAAAAATGAGTGAGTCCTCTTCCGCTTCATATCATCATGTTTTTCACTACTCACTGTGGGCAAAGGGATATGGAGGAAACGGGGTGTTTTTTATGTTAATGAAATAGGCCCACAATGGATAAACTCACGGGATGTCCTCAGCTACGGCTGGCTAGAGCTATAGCTGGAATATTCAAAAGAAGATGATGTTGTATGGGTCCAGGCTATATAGTGCGGTATATTCAAGGAGGGGGAAAATAGTGTGTCCTCTTGTGATAGGGCTCTTTTATGGTTGAGTCTCTCTAAAGGGCTAGAAGATGAAAGCTGATAAAGAAACAGGCAGATGTGAGCTCTGAGGACATGCTTGTCCTCCACTCCCTCTCCTTTGCTCTCCTTTTTTTTTTTCCTCGCATCAGTCCACTCCCTCCCAGACTGTGGAAAATAACACTGAACCGTGAAACTGAAGGGGGTGGGGAGGATCATGTGGAGTTTATAAATCTGTAGACACACACACCCACACACCCACACACAAACTAGTAAATATACAAGCTCAAACTATAGGAGTGCTGAAGAAAGAGTGCATAAAGGCCAGGTTGCTTGTCTGAGGCAATTTACAGTCTCACAAGAATGACATTGCTGAATCAGACCTTGCTTCTGCCGGTGTTGCTTATCCAGGGGAGCAAGTGGAGACAATATTTTATCCTGTGGCCTTGTGTGTACAGATACTGACAGTAGCATTATAGATGTGCATAACTGGACAGACTCTGATCACTGGCAACAATACAGATTAGACCTCGGAGATTATCAGGCTGCTCTGATTTCAATCACAGCCCTCAGTAGGATATAGAAATATATCTATATTGATATACTGACTAATACTGACTGTCTGTTGGTCCCTGTTGAATAATACCTATCATACTGTGTGTGATTCCACCTATCTACACATGTAGATATGTAGAGAGGAGGAAAGCAAGTCTTTCTTTTTTACTGTACACAGCTGGGCGATATGAGCGAAATCAAGTCTCACAATTTCTTGGAATGAATACTTCCATATCTATATTGTGACAATAATGAAGAGATGACTGTTGATGCTTTCATAAGGTGTTTAAACACAAGAGATTTTTGATAAACAACCATTAGTATTGTGGATATGATAATCAAACAGCTAATAAGTTCATAAAACTGGATCCACTTATGTCATATCATGATATTACTATATGCAAAATAATGTCAATTATAATAATATCAATCTTTCATGAAATGCGCCATCAAAAAATAAATAAATTGATATTCTAGTGTAGAGATGAAAAACAGGTTGTTCAATTCTGATGTCTTTATATTAGCTAATTTGTCTTGAAAGCTCAGGAAAGAAGGTAAGATGGGCTGTTCATCTAATTTTTTCTTTGATTGATTTTCGCACTACAATTATGCATTCATATTTTGTATTGTATTCTGTGCCACAAAGGCCTGATTGTTTGATTGAATGTAAAACTGGACTTTGTGCAGTATTATATTTAGAAATGTGTGTGCTGCACTCTGCATGTGGATCATACTTTTGAACATCAATGTCTTTTGAACGTCAATCATGTCCATGTTTTACATCCTATGTTCAATATCCCACTATTGTGAATCTGAAATTTCTACTAAAATCTAAAGTTTAGAGGTGTCAAGATTATTTCAGCAGGCTGTCTAAGCAGGTGCACATACAGTCCATAAAATACCCTCCTCACTATTTCATATCTTTTCAATCTTCACTCAGGCTAGTCTGGTGACCCTGAGACAGCCACCAACACTACACCCAATATCTTACCTGACAAACAAATTTAAAACTTCCAATATTAAATTCCCCTGCTCCGAAATCACACACTGCCTATGAAAACATGATCTCGACTGACCCTTCCTATCCCCGTTCTTCACACAACCTCCTCTGACCTCAGCATCAGCTGTGAGTCATCCGTCACCAGCCCAGGGCCCAGTAGCATGTTGCCATTCCCATCCGGCCTGTTCCCTGTCAGGCCAGATGTGTCCTCTGATATCGCTTCACCGGTTCAGCCAACTCAGAACAGGTGGTCCCTGACCTCTGTGTGTGTTTGTGTGAGTGTGTGTGTGTGTGTTGTTTGGGCTGTTACTGTTCTGTCTGAGGGAGAGAGCGAGAAATGAGGAAGTCATGACATCCTCTCATTAGAAATATGGGAGATGTGTGAACTTGCGGAGGTTACTTGCTCAGACAAAAATACTGCAAGTCAAAATAAATTATACTGGCACTTAGACTTTATTCTTTCCATCTCTGTGCATGGGGAAAATTATTTAATACAGCTACTTTTTAGTGGCACTAAAATCCCAGGGTGTTACAGTCCTGTATGAACAAATTTATTGAATAATTTAAATTGACCTTTAAAAAGTATAGAATTAAGGGGAAAGGGTCGAGTGCACTTACTATACGATTTATAGCAAGATGGTAAGTACTCTGCATGAGTCATGTTATTGGCTTTGAGTGTTGGTGTGCTGAACTGAGAGCAAATAGATTTGGATGCAGGGAACTTAAGAGCTTAGTACACTAAGTGATGCCTCTTTGTGCTGAGTTATTGCAGTTTTTACTGTAAGCACTCATCCTTTTTGTGTTTGAATCTGCTGAACCTGTACGGTTTCCTCATTTGGCACCGCTGCAGAGCACACCTGGTCCAAGGCCAACGTGAAATGATCTAGGTCCTGCCCAATATAAACAGACTACCACATCCAATTAATAAGCTGCTGTTTGTTAGCTGCCTTTTGGCCACTTCCCAAATAGTCCTGGCCCCTGCAAGTACACTGATCGCACCAGAGGCTTGAGGAGAGAAATCGCCACGGGGTCTCAAGTGTGTGTGTGTGTGTGTGTTTCGGGAGTTTCATTAGATGACATACACCATACACCAAGTCTGATGTATTGGCTGTTGATATGGTGATTGTGTGCATGTGTTTTTTTTGGTAATTCTGTGTTTACAAGCTCTGCCTAGATGTCTCAAGTTGTATTAGGTTTGATTAAATTTGACTTCCTAGTGTGTCCAGACAGCAGATGAGCTATACGTGTGCCTTTTGTGTCCCAGGATCAAGCTTTTTCCCCTGTGTCTCCTTCACTCTGCCTTCCTCCTATCTACTCTCCAGCTGTCTGAATAAAAACTACAAGCGGCAAGTGGACTACTCACTCCTCATTAAAAATATATTTCCCTTAGCCCTTACTTTTTTTTTTTTTTTTTTTTTTTTTTTTTTCAGCTTTCACAGGGTATCACCTCAAGTGTATTGCAGTAAGAGCCCTGCTATGGTTTGTTCAGAATGTCCTCGTACGAAAATGTTCGTGCCAAAAGAATATCATTGTAGAGTTCCTGTTGGTGCATTTGTAGTCTGTTGGTTTTTATTTTGGCTGTGTGTCAGCTTCGTACCTGAGTGGCACACTGGGAACTAAGCGGGTTTGAATTGACTGGCCTCTTTCTTGGATCCCAATTCTCATTTATTCCCATATAACTGTTCTTGCCAGCAGTGCTGATTTCATTTATGCATTTAGGGTTGACTTAAATGGCTCTTTTTATTCTCTTAGAACCCACCACATCATTGTTTAAAATGTTCCAAGGGGCTTTTTTTTTCACTCCCAAGCAGTTTTTGGTTGTGCATGCCACTGCTCAGCAGTGAAGCTGTGAAAGCAAAGTGCCAGAGTATATTCAAAGGAAATGCTATATGACCCTGAGGGGCCATCCTAACAGTACATTTCTTGATGTTAGCTCTTAATCCACATCATATTCAAAGGTAGAAATCCAAGAATGCAGATTATTGTGTTCACTAAGGTGCCATGCTATTTTTGTGTAGCCATTTTTCCATTACATATTGCCTTGCATATGCCAATTTGCAGAGGAGCAAAATAGGTAACCTCACACACACGCACGGCTGAAAATGGAAAATGTTTTGCTAACAGCCTGTCTCTTTTTTCAATACAAGCAAAAGGAATGGTGGCAGTGTGATATACAATATTTAAGGCTTGATGTATTGTACAGCACAAACAGTTGGACAGACGTGCAGGCTTGTGCCAGCAGCGACTGCTTTGATGTATAGCAGTGATCTATAGCATGTTGGCCAGATTCAAATGATTAATGATGGTTGCATGGGACATTCCACATTAGTCTTGATTAAAGACTTCAGTAGCACTGTCTGGAGGACATAGCAGCGTGAGTGTGTGTGTGGGTGTGAGGGGGTGAATGCGTGGTGGTGTGTGTGTGTGAAAGATCTTTATGGTAACCAAAAAAGGGGGTCTGCAAAATATCCCCTTCCTAAAGATAATAAAATCTGGTGTTTCACTATATTCACTATGTGAGTGTACAGTGTCAAGCTTTGTTTTTGTAAATTGTCGGAATATTGATTATTTCCATATGCTCTGACACTTGCCATGTTAAGCACAAGTGCTGTACAGATTATGTGCATTTCCATAATGAACCTGTGGAGTTAATTAATTAGCATTTTATTTGAAATTGCCATTAATACTTCCGTGGAGAATACAATCATTTTAAGGTGCTTGGCCTGCTAAATAACATTAGAAACATAACCACTTGAAAATATAGCATACAGCTTATTAAATACATACACAGAATCACTTTTAATTATGAACTTTTAATATTTTTAATCTGGCTACTGCACTAAAATAGTTGAATAGCCCTGGACTGTTGTGTGATTCACAACATGTGTTTGCTGCATGGCTCACAAGATGTAATTATGAGTCATTTCACTCCTATTCAGCGAAGCTTTAAAAACCTCTGCTTTTATTAAGATGCTTTTTTCTGTCATTTTTCTTGCAGTACAATGTGTTTCATTTGTCCACATGGTAGTTCACCCACAAAAACCATGAGGACATTTCCTTTCATTCTTCTGTGGCAGGAAAGAAGAGAGGAAAGAGCCCTTTTGAAACACATGGCCACATCCAAAAAACATCATTATGTTTGTGACAAAAATCCCCATAGCAACATCCGCGGAGGGTTTCTCTATGAGAGGGAAAGATGCGCCCCATTTCAATAACACAGCAGAGAGGAAGGCCTGACAAAGCCATGATCTCTCCCGAAATGTGGTACCACAGAAGAGGTATACAATAATCTAGGACTCTCATTCACGAGAAGCCCAGGACAAACAAAGAGATCCCAGGTTTCCTTTGCAGTCTAATTGGATCTGTCTAGAGCATGAGATAAGTTGAACTATATGTTTGTTTTGTCTTTCTGGTGCTATATGTGTTGAAAAGAGCTGGCTGGTAGATTGTTTGCCTGTCAACTCTAATGCCTAATGGGGCTGTTAAAAGAGCTTTCCAACAGTTTCGGTGTCAACAACAGTAATGATGGGCTTCCTCACTTCCTAAATAAAACCTGTCGTGCCCTAATGACCTGCATGGGATGAGAAGTGGATGTCTCCTATAGATGTTGGCAAAGCAACAGCAGCAGCAGCAAACGTCAGCCAGCAGCATTTGTGTGCTGCCTCTCCTGTCTGTTGGACAAACTCATCCATCACTTCCCCTTTTCTCTGCTCCTCATATCTCAGATGAGTTCTTTCAGTGCTCTATCTCTGTACGCTGTCTGTTTCCCTGCTAGCCTGTTTTTATGTAGGTATAGCTGTCTCTCTTGTCTGTATCTCACCTCATCCACTCCCCTTTAGCTTGCCGTCTCGGTGTAGCCCTCTCTCCCACGGACTCTTGTCTTTATACACTTGTCTGTATGTGTGCCTCTAACTGGTCTGTGTGTCTGTGCTCACATCCACTTGTATGTGTCTGCACTGCATGATCTGCCTGTGGATGTGTCTCAAACCACACCCTGGCTCAGATGAGAAGTGCCCACGGAGTCAGCCATTTTTCAAGGGTATGCCAGTGCCACATTCATCCCAGTTCACTGGAAGGTAAACTCCCTTTAAGACTCCCATGGTGCACCGAAAAAAAACAAAAAAAAACAAGTGAACATCAAAGTTCAGTATGCTCACTTGCCAGAAATAACATAACCAGTGTAAACATCAGTGACATCTTTTATTTGAATGGATATGGAGAGCAACACTTTGCCAGCGGCACTACCAAACTTTGTTTACAACCGTATTTGACGTTATAGGCCAATGAAGTGGTCACGGCTTCCAAGGCACATCCTGTTCCTTTATGGTTCCTATTTGCCAATAATTTTGTCCTTAAACCATGACATAAGAAAGACTTGAAGGTGGATGTGTTACGTGTCATCGCTCAGTCTGTTTTTATAAGTGTATCGGCCTATTTCAACTAGACCCAGAAATATAGGAAAAGATTCTGACCATAAACCTTTACTGGATATGTAACTGGTGTAAGTGACATGTTAAACTAGCTGATGTCACTGTAAATCATCACTGTGCGACCGTTCGCCCTAATCACATCACATGACACTGACTCATCAGTAAAGGTCAGGAAGCCTAACCATCGCCTGAGGGTCACTAAACTGGGATGGTTACACACAACCTGTGTCTTGTGTTTTCAGACACCAGCTCTTCTCCCACCATGCCACCTGAGACCTTGTCAGAGCCACCAGTGGTGCATGTTGGACCTGAGGTGGCTCTTTGGTGCCAGCACATGTGTACCGAGCCCCTGGTGCCAAGCCTCTGTGTCCCTTTACTTTGGGTGCCAAGGCTCTGTGTTCTGCCTGTCACAGTCAATTTGTGCAGTGTTACAAGGTTAAAGACCAGTCACCTACAAGCTAGGCTTTCCTTTTGGCTGTTTTGCTTTGCTCGGTTTTTTGTTTATGCCAATTATTCTGTGTAATCCCCACAGTAATGCAGTGTAACGGTTGTCTTGTAAAAAACTTCTACACAGTGGTAAAGGCACTTTACCTGCTTCTGGCATCGTGTCAGTGTCAGGTGGAGAAACAAAATACTTTGGCAGCTGGACCTGCTGTCTCACCCCCCCTCACAAGTGTGTGTGTGTGTGTGTGTGTGTGTGTGTGTGTGTGTATGTGTGTATGTGTGTGTGCTCAACAGAAGCATCAGAGGCAACGCTCTCAAGCAGCACTGTTATTCCAGGATTGATCCGAATGATTCTTCCCGCTATTTCCCAGTAACGTAGTAGTTTCAGATATTGTTAAGCCCCAGTAATGAGAACATTTAGCCTCCTGCCATCTTTAATTAGTGGATCATGTGGAGTGACTAGGGAGTTTGTGGATAGTGCAGAACACCCTTGGGAAAAGTTGCCCAGCGTTGAAGGACACAGGGAAGGAGAGAGAAGGCTTAGGTGTTGCTTGGGGAAAAGATTAGAGTAGTGCTTTTTTGACCGGTGGGATCAGAGCCAGCCATCGGAGCCAAGCTACCTCAAAGCCTCTCTCAAAGGCTTTTTTTTTCCTTAAGTCTCTCCCTATCTAAGGTTCACTTTCTCCCTCTCTCTCTCTCTCCCTTTTCCATCCCTCTTTCCCTAAAACCCTGATTGATTTTCCAGATCCATAGATCATTGTGGAAGATGAGCATTAAGCCTGTTCGGTTGACCAAGCAACAGGGCAGGGAATGCGTTTGGCCTTAAAGTGAAAATCACATCGTTTTGACCTGTCATAAACCGGCTAATTACATGACGTTATTGGAATATTTATGTAATTGTGTAGTTGCAACCGCCCTATTTCTTATAATCATTTTTGAATATCATAAATTTTTATGTTTTTGAACATTTTCCCGAGCACACCCCAAGCCTTAATGGCAGTATGACATAAAAACATATGAAAATATAAGCTCAAACTCTTTCAGAATTTGAGTGAATATGCCAAAAATGTTTGTGTCCAAAGTAATTCTGCATCTGAGCTTTTGGTGAAGCAGCTGAATATTTTTTTTTTTTAAGCAAATACGTTATGTCAGCACACGACTTCACTCCTGCTTTTTTGCTGCTGCAGACCTATTTTTAGGGGCCCCCAGCTGTGGAGAAGATGGTGGAGATGTTGTTACGGCACTTAGCAAATATGTTTGGGCTGTGTTGGATGTTTGTGTGTGTGTATGTCTTTCTCGTTTATGTGAGGGAACATTTAGTAGGACATCGCCCAATTTTCCCTGCTTTTAACCTTAGACATACTGTAGAGAGAGTGGGTCACCTGTCAAGGGTCCTGCGAGCGTCAGCAGTTTTCTGTTTTGTTCTTTAGCACATTACAGAGAGTAAGTGCTTCCAAATGAGAGCGCGGAGGTGATGCATTTGCAGGCTCACCCTTAAAATACTTAAAAGGGCTGGAGCCCTCTTTTTTGAATAAAGCTCGGTGATATATATGGCGTCGGTGGAATGAACTATTGGCTTGGTGGAGTCAAGCAGAAAGCATATTCTGTTTTTGGACTTAGTAAAATGTTAATGGTGCATAATGTCATATTTATCTGGGCCATCGTTTTTCTGTATCAGCAGGAAAAACATCCCGGAGAGTGTGCATGAGTGATTACATTACACACAGATTTCTCAAGATAATAAAATACATGTGAATGGTACACTGTAATGCACTCTCTTGCATTTGTCTTTGACACGATGCTGCCATTACTGTACAAATTCGTCATGAGGTTAAATTTCCTGGGACAAACACATCCTGTGACATAGCTCGGTGCACCCTTTCCACAGGCGACTGTATCATAGTCACTTTTCACAAGAGCGCACGGATCCCGGTCCCCTTCTCCATCAGTTTAAAAGCTTTAATGAGAAACTGCTGTCATGAACAAGTAGAAATTGCTTTTGTCTGTGATTCACAACCTCCTCTATATCTCAGCATTGCACAAAGACTTGGTCATTTTTAGTGGACCTGTGAGAAATAAAGTCTATTCGGCCTGAGACGGCACAGCTCAGCAGCTGTTTCACGTTCCCACTGATGTCTGTCTGCTCTGGATAATGCCAGTTATATCACTCACCATGCCATCAACCCATACAGGTGATGTAGGCTGCAGATTATGAGGATTACTGAGATTACCGCTGATGCTGTCCGTCCTGAGCTAAAGCCACTGGGCTGCAACAGTTTCGATTGGTGTTATCCATTTTATTTCCAGGTATACAGTACATTCATTCAAATGTTACTCTGTCCCTGTAAAATCACCCCACAGACCTACGTGTACATAAAGGGCTCTAATAAACAGCTTAATGTGCATATACATGTATGATGTATGCACAGAAATGTTTCAGAGCTCTGGCGGGCCTCATGAGTTTCAGCTATAGATGCCAAACAGCTTTTGCTGTGAGTATTAACATGTGTGCATCAGATCACACACACACACACACACACACACACACACACACACACACACACAAAGCAAAAATATCAGGTCATTTAGTTTCATATTCAGTGTTTAAATCTTGTTTTTCTTAAACAAGTGAAAAAAAAAATCTGCCAGTGGGATGAGATAATCCCACTTGTTTACAATGCAGTTCCACTTGTTTGAGTTTTTTGGAGATGCCCAAGTAAAAATAAATTGAAACAAGGCAGAATAAGGCAGATCAGCACACTACTACCAAGAAAATGACACGGAAAATTGCGGATACAAGTTGATTAGCTTTGTTAACATGTGGGCTTACCTCATCCCAGCAGCAGATTTTTTTTTTTTTAACTTGTTTTCAGAAAAACCCCTCAGTATGAGGCTAAATGACTTAAGATGGATATTTCCTGCAGTGCAGTACGCTACCGGTATACAAAACACACACAGGAACACATGTGCACCCACATACACTCTTACCATTACACAAACACACACACCACACACACTAGAGGAAGTGTCCTCACAATAAACCAGATGTGCGTAGGAAAACAAGGCAGTGAGAGGAAGTACATCACATCACATCAGTGATAGAGGGGATTTTTCTGCTGTGCTGGTATTGTATAAGGCCCACGTTGAACCAGACAACACAGGGACAACAACACAATTAACTCCATGTGTCGTGTGTCCTGTATGAGCACTGAGGCCTGTGGAAATTTTTGCTACGGATGCAAATAAGATAGCTGGCAGATTTGTTTGAGAAACGCTCATAGTGATAAGCACATAAATAAACAAGAAATAAACAAGAGCACAAACAGGAAATCTACTGGAAATTATGTAATTATATATGGATCATTTTTGGCTTTGTTTTCTGTGGTTAGGCTGCTAAAAGTAGTTTGTGTGGTCAGATAAGGTTGCTGTTACATTACTTTTCACATCCTCAGGATTTACAGGGATTTACTCTTCCTCTACATGTGTTGTGCACACCGACTGATGTTTTTTGTATTCGTCTGTGAACTCAGAGAGGAGAGAGGACAGCGGTGTTATGATTCCTATATGTGTGATCATTGCAGGCCGCAGTGCAGTAGTATTGTATTTATGTCACCGACACTTTACAGACTGTTCAATAAGACTGTTTTAAAGATGGAACCCAAAATCAGAGCGCTGGTAGGGGCGTGAAGTTTTGGCTTTGAGAGTGGTGCAGTTTGATTCACAATGTGCTAGATGGCAAATCAGTTTTAGAACTTTCTCTCTTTTTTTTTTTTTCAATAGGATTTGAGTCAACAACTTCTTGTCCAACTATGTTACTTTATTCTAAAATTGAAAAACAAAACCAACAACAACTCTCAAACAGAATCACTTAAAGATGAATTAAACAAAAATTTGCAAAGAGAGTTCAGGTGAATATAAAAAGGATTTCATATCGACTCAGGCCAAACTCAGTGATTCATAATCGTTTCTTTACGCAGATTGATGCAGCTGAATCGACTGTAGCTGGTACTGACACATCAGTACAATAAATGAATCATTGCACTCCTAACTTGAAGGCATTTCTCGCTGTTTTGTCACCCATAAGCGGTCTAATAACCGACATCTTCCTCTGAATAGCCTCCCTGGCCATGCTGAGTCATGTTACAGCGTGTCAGCATCAGTGGCACATCCCTCACCCTGATCCTCATGTTAAAATGACACATCCGTGCAGCATGAAAGTTTCTGTCTCCATCATGTTTGCAAGGTAATGATGTAGAGAATGACAGATTGGATGCTATTATCTTATTGGAGATTCAGCGCAGCGTCCATAAAACTGTAAAGAGCGGGCTTAATGACGTGAGACGTTTTTTAAGAGCAGGGAAACAGCGCTGTGTGGGCTGTGGGACTGGGAGGCTGGTGGTCTGGGGTGTGCGCAGTCAGGAGAGTGAGGGTGCATTCTTTTAAAACCAGTGGTGCTATGCCGCATTAGCGTTACCTTTTTTTTTTTTTTTACGCTGCTCACAGTTGAAGTTCGAAGATGTCGGCCACTTACTGCTTTTAGCATTTTCAAAGGAGCAACTGTGCGCATGCGATGGTGGTGAGGATGATTGAATCACATTGATATGCATAGTTTATTTCATGTCTTTTTTTTTCTTTTTTTGTCAAAAGAGAGCAATGAGAGAGAAAGGCAGAATGAAAGGGAGGGGGCGGATAAAGGAAAAACATCTTTAATATTATTTCCACTCAGCTCTTAATTGCATATTCCCCCTGAAGACAAAAAGCAGTATGGCTGCACAATGAGGCTGCCCGGGGGAGCAACCATAGATTAATTGGACAGATAGGAACCCTCTGACAGTAACATTTATGCATTTGTTTACTATTTTTCAATGAATAATAATAGGCCACCTCCCTTGAAGATCCCTAGTCACTCATTAGTTCCGGTGTGTAGCTTGTTATGGATGTGAATATTGAAGCAGCGCAGGGAGGAAGAAAAAAAAAAAAACAGTTCATCTGAGCAGTGGGCAGTTGTACAAAAATATTTCCTGCGGTACTGTAGAATACTTCTTCCTTACTAAACTTTTAATGAGGAAGCTACTGCGCACACGTAGCATCTATATTCTGCATTGGCACCAACATACAGAGGTATTTGTCAAGTAGATGCCCATTAAGGCTCAGTTTTCCCACATACATTTTTTACACTAAAACACTGGTTTGGGGGATTTTCCCATATTTAGGTTTACATGAATCCTTTCTAAAGATGCAATTCAGGTTTGACACTTTCATAAGACAGCCAGCCATAATCCATCATGTGAAGTTGTTATTTTTTTCTCTTTTTTTTCCCCAGACAATAACTTTGTAACTGGCACTGAAGCCCTGGATGCTCTGTAATTCAGCTGATAGTTGTAAACTTCTCTCAAGTAATTTAGTAATTTTGCAGTCACCTCTCAAAGCATCCAACCTATGACATTGACTGCGAATGATATTTCAATTAAAGTGTCTTTGCGACAATGAAGCCATCTAATGTCAAAGCAGTAATATAATTTGCTGTGGTGGGATGAAATTGCACGAGTATTTTCCCTCAAGAAAC